>NC_053023.1:475629834-475757293 GCF_003073215.2 Triticum urartu
GTATGAAGAAATCCTGTGCGTTGAAGCATTTTCCATGAAGGATACAGAATATCAGAGTCTTCATTGCACCCTCAATCTTGGCATTTGGAGAGTGCCCTTTAATAGGCCAGGCAGTCCGCCGGATAATGTGATAGATTGTTCTGGGCAGGTACTCAAAGTCTTCAACGAAGAACTCTGTTGGATAAGGAGCATCAAGAGGCAGTGGCTTCATCATGGAGAGCATCCGACTCATATTTGGTTCAGGCCTCTGGAATATGCTCTCAAAAGCTTCAGCGTGTAGTTGACAATCTTCCTCGAAGAGTTCACCAGGAGTGGGCAGGCCGGTGAGCTCAATGATATCGAATGCATTGGCTTCATGATGGACATTGCTGGTCATCCACTCCAGGGCCCAAGTCTTCGGATCTCTGTTGTATCCTTTGATGTGTAGGGTTGCATAGAATTGCAACAGAAGCTCTTCATTCCAGTGCTCTTCATCAGTTATAAACTGCAGCAGACCCACTTGCTTGAAGCAATCCAGCGCTTCCTCTAAGCAGGGCAGACCAGCAATGGCTTCAACATCAAGGCGCTTGTGAGGGAAGATGCGACCTTGGTTGTATAGGATGCATGAATAGTAGCTGCACTGAGGATAGCTCCAGAACCTATCTTATGAAATCCTTTCCCTTGAATAGGGGTTCTTGGAGCTGTTGAAGAACGTATTGTCTGCCCTGAAGCTATTGATGTCAAAGGAGCCAGGTGCTGATGTAGGACCTGGGAATCTTGGCAGCCTTGGGACTGGCTTCTGGACACGAGGCCTGTGCTCAACATGGTAATCAAATTGAGGACCAGCAGCAGACTCAGGAACAAAAGTGTTTGGTTCAGTAGCTTCGCTGTCTGCTGAAGCTTTTGGTGGGGAGGGCTCCACATTGGCTTCAGTGTGTGTTGTGGCAGCCTCAACATTTTCAGCCTCCGCTTGACTAGCTGGAGGGTCAGTCACAAGCACGTTCTCCTGGAGAACTGCTTCTTGGTGCAGCGGGGGAGTGGGATCTTGTGGTACTTCTTCATTTTCTTTGGCTGATGCAGCCGGAATGTCTTCAGCATAGACTTGAGGCCTTGGACCTTTGCGAAGCCTGCGGAACACAGACGACGCTTGTGGGGTTGGTGTGGGCTGGGCCTCAAAGTCTTCTTCCTCTTGAGGACGATCCGCCCATGACGCATCTTGTGCAATTGGCGTCAGAGGACGACCAATGCTGATGAGCTCGCTTTGTTCATACTGAGGAAGGGCTGCATCATCTTGTACATTGTCCTGATGACCAATGTCTTCAACAGCAATGGGGTCGGCTGTTGGTATGTCTTCCGCTTCAGGAGCCTCTGTGGAAGCAGGCTCATGAACTGTTAGTTGTCGTTCTGCATTGGGGTGAACCATAGAAATAGGTTCAACTATCAAGGGCTCTGTGGGAGCAGCCCAAGATTTCTTGATCTTTCGCTTCTTATTGCTGGGGGCAGTAGGAGAGGCTTCAGAGCTTTTCCTTTTTCTGGCTTCAGCCTCAGCAGTTCTTGTCTTCTTGAGCTCAGAAGCTGTTGACTGGCTCTTTGGCTTCGAGCCAGTCGTTGCAGTTGGGAAGACAATTGGAACTGCTTCTTGCCTTGATGCCTCTGGTTTAGCCATAGCAGGCTTCTTCTTCTTCTTCGTGACCATCTTGGGGTCGATGCCAGGACGCCCAAGTGCCTTGCGCTTCTCAGCCTCATTGTAGGCTTGTACACATCTTTCAGCCAGAGACTTCATCTGCTCATGTGAGCCCTGAGCTTCTGCACGCTTTTTCAGAAAATTTCCCTTGAGCTCATGCAACATGGTCTTGAAGCTCTTCACTTCTTGCACGCTGAGGCTGGCCATATGCTTCTTGAACTGAGCCTTTTCATGATCAATTTTCTGCTTCAGTTCAACTATGCGTTGGGCAATAGCAAGTTCTGAAGCAATAGCGCCTTGGAATGCGACGCTGAGGCCAACCGGCAGCTGCAGATCTTCGAAGCTGATGTCTGGTGAGGCAAACCATTCGTCGATGAAATTGTGGATGATGGCGACATCAAAGAGAGGCAAATTGTTGAAGATTTCAGCTTCTTCTTTGCTCTTGATGAGCTGCTCTAGAGCGTCATCTCCAAGATCTTCATCACTTGACAGATCTATGGCTTCACTGTGCAGGATGGCAGCAGCTGTGAGCTCTTTGCCGGTGTGTGGCTGAGGCACTTTGGCCTTCTGGGGCTTGGAGACGCGGGATACGTCTTCAGACTGCACACTGTCTTCAGGAGGTGCAGTTGCCAATGGCTTCGCCCTTGAGATTTTTGAGGAAGGGGCCGGCTGTGAAGCTTTCGGCTTCTTTGATTGCTTTGTCTTCGGTACAGCAGGAGCTTCATCAGACTCAGAGTCAGCTGGAGGGTCATTCACGGAAGTCCCTTGGACTAAGATGTGGGTGATGAGGCCTTCAAGGTTGGCAAATGGACCGATGATATTGGGTTCTGCGTCGCGTGTGCCATCTGCCCTTGGTGCGGAGGGACCAGGGTTGAAGTCTAACCCAAATTTCTTCTTGTTCTGCTTCGCTGATTGTTGGGCAAACTGGAAGTTGCGCTTGAACAGATTGTCGTCACGACACCAGAGTAGTGACGACGGATGTGCATCATCAAGCTGTGGTCCTCGGACCATGCATGGGTAGAAGCCTTGAGCAATGGCTTCATCTCTGGTTCTAGGTACGAGATTCTTGTAAAGGACGTCCCCCCATGGTCTCTTGATGGCACTTTTCTCAGCATACTCCTAGGTGACGAAGCGGTATTTGAACCATTGTTCTGCCCAATAGCGTCGAATCCATTGGATTCGGGTCTTGCGCTGCCCATAACTCTCTTCTGGATCTGTTTTATACATTTCTGCCAGCTCTTCAGGCAGATCTTTGGAAGTTCCTTCACGTCGCTGTCTGCCCCCTTTCCTTGCTGCTGCTTCTGAAGCCATAAACTTTAACTTGAAAGGCTTCAAAACTTTCAAAGGCTTCAAAGGCTTTTTTTGCTGGACCAACAGGAACTGGCTTCAGGAGAGTTTATGTGTTGCTGTAGGAATTCTGCAAATGAATGCAGACTATAAGAACCGAAGGATTCTCCCACGGACATGTACCTGTGACAGCATTAAGGTGCGAGGGAAGGGGAAGAGGTCATATGCATTCTCAGAAGGTTTTGAAGATTAATCAGTTTAGAAGACATTGACCTCATCGTGCGAAGACATTCACTCATAGATAAGAAGTTGGTTCCAGATTTGTACGAACCCACAGATCAGTACAAGTGAGGAATCTAACTACTTCATGAAGCACAAGTGAATATACTAGGCATGTTATGAGATGCAGATTGAAAGATCTAACTCGTGTGAAGATAAACTTCTTATGGTAGAAAGTGACAGAACCATGAGATCAAAGGGGCTGTAAAAAAGAAGTTTTATTTACCACACTTGGAACTGCTAGACGGAAGTGAGAGATGATGCCGAGCAGTTCAGTCCTCCGTGGCCTAACTTGGCGACGGAAGACACCTACGGCGACGGCGGAGACGATGTCCGCGGTCGGCGTGAGGACGGCGTCGGAGAGGTTGCGGCAGCAAAGCGCTTCATCGCCGGCGTCGTCGAGTGCTAGCGGTGGCGCTAGGGTTCTTGCGAGGGTGGAAGAAGGAGATAATGACCGCGGTAAGTGTGAATTTATAGGCTCAGGGGCGGCACTGTGCTATTACACAGGTGCCACTGGCGATTCGCATCTGAGGAACGCGTGGCCAGTTTGCGGAAGTTTTGGGTCTGTTCCACGTCCCACGCACGCCTGGATTGTCGGGCGGTCGTCCCTGCTTCTCCGGATTTTATGTGGAGGAATGGGCAGTAAAAGCGGACTTTATGGTTGTCTCTATATCTTCAGCTGACAAGGACGCAGAGAAGACATTCGACAGTTTCAACAGAATGCATATGACTTGGAGAGATAGAGTTTGAGATAGAAAGCATAAAGAGATTAGGGTCCGATCACATTCACTTAGTTCAAAAGATTCAACTAAGAAGACATAGCTATAAGTGAATGCTGTAGAGGAAAGAACACTAGCATATATATATATATATATATATATCAACATAGTGAAGATAATCATGAAGATATGTTGAGATCGAAGCCAAACCAAATGTGAAGACATTGCAAGGTAACGCCATGAGTGAAACACTTCAAAATAGAATGTTGGTGGTGGCGTTACCCACCGTATAGGAAGTATTAGACCCAGACACGGCGCACAATTATCGTGGCGCTCCGAAGTCAAATTCCACATTAATGTATTCACACTTAGAATGTATGTCTTCATTGATTGAAGATATACTTTACTTCGTGTGTTGCACATCTAAGTCATCAATATGCATAAGGGTTAGGATGTGTGCCTGATCACAGGACATTTGAGGATTCCAGGATATTTAGCTCACACCGTAACTTGCAAAATCTCTTCTCATCCAAGGGCTTGGTGAAGATATCTGCCAATTGCTCTTCAGTGTTGACGTGTATGATATCAATATCTTCCTTCACAACATGATCTCTGAGAAAGTGATGACGAATTTCAATGTGCTTTGTCTTCGAGTGCTGAACTGGGTTGTTGGCGATTTTGATGGCGCTTTCATTGTCGCAGTAAAGTGGCACTTGCTTCAGATGAATGCCATAGTCCTTGAGAGTTTGCTTCATCCACAGAAGTTGAGCGCAGCAAGATCCAGCAGCAATATATTCAGATTCAGTAGTGGAGAGGGATACACAGTTCTTCTTCTTTGAAGACCAACATACAAGTGATCGTCCCAGAAAGTGACATGTGTCTGATGTAGACTTCCGATCAACCTTGTCACCAGCATAATCAGCATCCGAGAATCCAACCAGATCAAACTCTGAGCCCTTTGGATACCATAATCCTAGAGTTGGGGTGTGAGCCAAATATCGAAGAATTCGCTTCACAGCTAAGTGATGCGACTCCTTTGGTGCCGCTTGAAATCGAGCACACATGCAAACACTAAGCATAATATCTGGCCTAGATGCACATAAATAAAGCAAAGAACCAATCATGGAGCGGTATACCTTTTGATCGAACTCTTTACCATTGTCGTCGGGACCCAGATGATGTTTGGCTGGCATTGGTGTTGTGAAGCCTTTGCAGTCTTGCATACAAAACTTCTTCAGGCACTCTTTAAGATACTTCTCTTGAGATATGAAGATGCCGTTGCATTGTTGTCGTATTTGAAGACCGAGGAAGAACTTCAACTCCCCCATCGTAGACATCTGATATTGCTCTTGCATCATATAGTCCAAACTCTTCACTGTACTTCTGATTGGTGCAGCCGAAGGATAATGTCATCCACCATATATTTGCACACAAACAGTTCACCATCATATGTCTTCGTGAAGAGAGTGGGGTCTAGGAACCAGGTATGAAGCCTTTGCTCTTCAGGAAGTATTTGAGTGTGTCATACCAGGCCCGAGGGGCTTGTTTGAGGCCATACAGTGCCTTGTTGAGCTTGTATACCATGTCAGGATGTTTTGGATCTTCAAAGCCAGGCGGTTGTGCAACATACACTTCTTCTTCAATCTTGCCATTGAGAAAGGCACTCTTCACATCCATTTGATATAGAAGTATGTTATGATGATTTGCATAGGCCAGCAGTATGCGTATGGCTTCAAGTCTAGCCACAGGAGCAAATGTTTCATCGAAGTCAATGCCTTCCACTTGAGTATATCCTTGAGCAACGAGACGAGCTTTGTTTCTGACAACTTGACCATGCTCATCTTGCTTGTTGCGGTATATCCATTTGGTGCCTATTATATTGTGCTTCCGTGGATCAGGATGCTTAACTAGTTCCCATACATTATTCAGCTCAAACTGTTGAAGCTCTTCTTGCATAGCTTGAATCCATTCAGGTTCCATGAAGGCTTCTTCAACTTTCTTGGGTTCTGTTATTGAGACGAATGCGAAGTGCCCACAGAAATTTGCTAGCTGAGTTGCCCTTGAACGAGTGAGTGGACCGGGTGCATTGATGCTATCAATTATTCTTTCAATCTGCACTTCATTGGCAATGCGAGGATGTACAGGGCGAAGACTTTGCTCTTGCTGATCATTGTCGTTGTTAGAAGGAATGTCTTCAGGCTGAGCATTGTCTTCATGTTGATCAGGTGCTGAGATGATAAGTTCTTCTTCAGGATGAGCTTCAGAAGGTATAATTTCTCCAGTTCCCATTAGCTTGATTGATTCACTGGATGGAACTTCATCTAGCACATTTGGCAGTTGCTCTCTTTGTGAACCATTGGTCTCATCGAACCGCACATCCACTGTTTCAACCACTTTGTAATGAAAGAGATTGAAGACTCTGTAGGAGTGCGAATCCTTTCCATATCCAAGCATAAAACCCTCATGTGCTTTTGGTGCAAACTTTGAGGTGTGATGTGGGTCCTTGATCCAGCACCTGGCGCCAAATACTCTGAAGTAACTGACATTTGGCTTCTTGCCAGTAAGGAGCTCATAAGATGTCTTGTTCAGAAGCTTGTGAAGATAAACACGATTGATTGTATGGCATGCAGTATCAATGGCTTCAGGCCAGAATTTTCTTGGAGTCTTGTATTCATCAAGCATCGTTCGGCCATCTCAATGAGTGTTCTGTTCTTGCGTTCGAACGACGCCATTCTGCTGTGTGTTACAGCTGAGAATCATGTGTTGATGCCTTGAGATTGGCAACCTACTAATTGTAAGTGCATCTAGTGCCACCCCTAGTTGGTTTTGGAGTATTGACGACAAACCTAGTTGAGGGACTAATGTGTTTGTGAGAATTGCAGGATAACACAGGTAGAAGTCCCTCATTGATTCGGTTTTACTACCAGAGATGACCCCTAAAAATGTATGAAGACATTGAAGCCAAAGGTGGTATATGAAGATATTCACATTGAAGACTATGACAAAAGAAGACACGTTATGAAGCCTATGGAGCTCGAAGACTTCGATCTTTCGTAGTTCTTTTTCTTTTGTGTTGATTCATAGGAACCACCGCATTGTTAAGTGGGGTCCAGGAGAACCAGTCAGAATGACTGAAGTGATGCCTAAATCAAAAACCTATGTCTTCGAGTGAAGACAATGAGAGTGAATCTTGTCCAGAGCCGGACAAGTCAGCTTTGCTTGTATCCCAAGTAAAGTTTCCATGAGAGTTTGAAATCTGACCGTTGAGACACGTGTCAGTTCCTTAGTGACCCAGGGTCATTCCGGACAAATCAGGTCGGGTTGCCAAGTGGCTATAAATAGCCCACCCCCTACAACCATAAACGGTTGGCTGCTTAGATTTCAGTGCACGGCTTTTGTCGTTTGAGAGCAACCCACCTCGAAGCCTTTGAGAGAAAATTCCTAGCGAGGAGAAAAGCCCTAACCACCCAGAGCCAGAGAACATTGGGCATCACTTAAGTCTTCTTGTCTGTGTGATCTGAAGACTTATTACACTTGAGGACTGTGAATCCTCCAGACGGTTAGGCGTCGCGTTCAGAGCATCCAAGAGACATTGTGGATTGCCCGTGAACGAAGTATGTGAAGGTTTGGGAGTCTACCTTGAAGACTTACCAGAGTGATTGGGCGAGGACTATGTGACCTTAGCTCAAGGAGAATACGGCGAGGACTTGGTGTCCTGAGCTGCGTGTTCAGGACTGGGTGTCCGGGACTGGGTGTCCTAAGGTTTAAATACCTAGCCGCTCCAACCAGATGTACAGTTGTCATAGCAACTGGAACTGGTCCAACACATCATTGTCTTCAACGAGTCACCGGTTTCATCTTCACTTCCTTTTTCTTACTGTTACTCATTGTGAAGCCATTGCATGCTTGCTCTATCTTTTGTCTTCACAACGTGAATGTATGATCTGTTTGGCTTCATAACTTCTTCCTACCTGATCCTTATTACACTGCAGCTGTTTGTCTTTGTGCTTTCACTCTATTGAATACTTGACCATGGCTTGCCTAGTGTAATCTAACTTCCGCTGCACAGTAATAGGCAAAATCTTTGCTGTTTGTCTTCATAACTCCCCGTTTTGAAGACTTTCATAAAAATTGCCTATTCACCCCCCCCCTCTAGTCGATATAACGCACTTTCACGTTCGCAACCTCTTCAACCGCTTCAAGCGAAATGACAATGAGAATGTCCAACACACATTTGACCGACTCACTGACATCACAAATGAGCTTCAAGCCCTCGGCGCTACTGAGATCACCAAACATGAAGTCGTCAAGACACTACTGAGATCACTTGATAGTTCGTTTAACATCCTAGCCCTGATGATTCAAGAACGTCCTGATTTCAAGACACTCGATCCATCTGACATGCTTGAGAGGCTCAACACACATGAGTTTCAGCTTTCTGAGAAAAGAGATATCTACGGTCCAAACTATGGGCGAACTCGTGCCTTGAAGGCAAAAGTTGTCTCCTCATCTGAAGAAGAATCTGACAGCAGTTCTGATGATCCCGAAGACATTGGAAGGGAACTTGCTATGCTTGTGAAGAAGTTCCAAAAATTCACCAAGAAGAAAGGTTTCAGAAAGTCTTCCCGATCAAGCTCAAGGAATGATGAAGCTTATGCTCATGACTACAAGAAGAAAACATGTCACAAGTGCAAGAAACTTTGCCACTTCATCTCTGAGTGTCCACAGTGGGACAATGAGAAAAACAAAGAAGAAGAGCAAGGAATATGACTCTGACGACAAGAAGAAGAAGAAATACTAAAAGTCTTCTTCCAAGTCTTCCTCAAAGTCTTCATCACACAAGAAGAGCTCATCTGGCAAGGCACGTGCGTTTGTTGGCAAGGAAATGGATTCAGAGGAGGAGTCCTCTTCTGAGGAGGCGGAGGTGGAGTCTGAGGAGGAGTCCGATTCAGGCATCGCAAGTCTGGCTACAGCATACGTTGCCAAGTCCATCTTTAGTACTGAAGACAATGACCTCGTCACCGACACCGATGCAAATGACAAGGACTACTCCGCTTCTACCTACTGCTTCATGGCACGCGGTGCCAAGGTAAACACACGCACTACTCACTATCAAACTTCTAGTGACGATGACTCTGATTGTGATTCAAAACCCAGCTACAAAACACTTGCTAAAATTGCAACTGAACAACAGAAAGCTATGGAACATATTCAAAAACTGTTAGACAGAAGCGATGATCTGTTAGGTGCTGAAATGACTCGATCTGAATCCTTAATTGAAGACATAAAAAATCTTCACGTTAAGTATCAGGAACTTGAAAGTCGTCATGAAACTCTCTCAACAACTCATGAAAAGCTTTCCTATGATTATCTTCAAAGGAAGCAAGATCTTGAGAAATTGAGAGCGGTTCATGAGGGTCTTCAAAAGGAAAACGAGTCACTTCGCGCCAAACAGATCAGTCCCGCTCAGGAAGGATTTGAACCACCATGTCTTAAATGCATTGAGCGTGATAATGCTACTTCTGTTGCTGAATGTTCTACTGCTACTACTGTTGCAATATCTTCAACTGTTGATGTGGTAACTAACCCCTCTGCTGAGGATATCACTGCTATTGCTGATGAGAATGCTAGGTTGAAGACATTGCTTGAAACAGGGATGTACAAAAGTCTTAAAGGGCATCAGACACTATGTGATGTCCTCAAAAAGCAGATACTGAACCGAAACCCGAGGAAAGAGGGTGTTGGGTTCGTAAGGAAAATGAATGCTGATGGCTCTTACTGGAAACCTGAGCAGTACCCCAAAACCGTGTGGGTTGCTGCAAAGGAACCTTCAGCAGACCCATCCAATCTATCTGGCTTCACTTGTGCTAACCCATTATCATTGATGAATCCTTTGATGCAAACTATATACTGTTTAAGAATCAGAATGGTGAAGTGTTTGCCAGGTACATTGGTACTAACTGCAGGAATGGACCGCCTATGAAGAAGATCTGGGTTCCGAAAAGGTGTCTGGAGAATCTTCCTGTGAATGTCATCGTGACACCTCACATGAAGAAGACAAACCTCAGACCAAAGGCTTCATACGGTCCAAAGGCTTCACACAGACAGAGGACTCACCTAAGTCGCACTAACGCAAATGTTTTGCAGGGAAACCATACTCAGGCATATGAATATGAGAGCGGTTCATCAAACAGCCATGTTCATAAGACCAAGAACTATTATGCTTATTCTTATGAGTACTATTGTCTGCCTGCAAGACTGTTTGCTAGGGCTCCAAAGCCAAAATTCTCAGATGCTGCACTTAGACTTATTGCTTCTCAGCCACCCTTGAAGATGTGGGTGGCTAAGAAAGCTTAACTCTCTTTTGCAGGGAAAGGTCTCTAGCAGAAAACCAAAATCGTCTGACGCCATTGCTGGGGACCTTAAACATCTTATAGGGCGCAAGATTAAATGCCCGAATGGTCTTACTATGTACTTCGTTCCTGAATCGCTTGCTACTCTCCCTATTAGTCCTAATCTGGATCTAAGCTTTCATAACCCATTGGTTCGTCAAATGTTTTTGCTTCACATGCTCTTGGTGAAGCCTATCCCCCTAACTGCACTGTAGGGTACGACACCAGCGTCTTCAGAATGGATTATTGATAGTGGGTGTACAAATCACATGACTGGCAAAAGAAGTCTTCTTATGGACTCAACCTTACGTCCATCCGACAAGAGCCACAACACATTTGCTGACACTGGTAAAAGTAAGGTATTGGGTCTTGAAAGTGCGTTATATCGACTAGAGGGGGGTGAATAGGAGATTTTTATGAAAGTCTTCAAAACATGGGAGTTATGAAGACAAACAGCAAAGATTATGCCTATTACTATGCAGCGGAAGTTAGATTACACTAGGCCAGCCATGGTCAAGTATTCAATAGAGTGAAAGCACAATGACAAACAACTGTAGTGTAATAAGGATCGGGTAGGAAGAAGTTATGAAGCCAAACAGATCATACATTCACGTTGTGAAGACAAAAGATAGAGCAAGCATGCAATGGCTTCACAATGAGTAACAGTAAGAAAAAGGAAGTGAAGATGAAACCAGTGACTCGTTGAAGACAATGATGTGTTGGACCAGTTCCAGTTGCTGTGACAACTGTACGTCTGGGTGGAGCGGCTAGGTATTTAAACCTTAGGACACACAGTCCCGGACATCCAGCCCTGAACACGCAGCTCAGGACACCAAATCCTCACCGTATTCTCCTTGAGCTAAGGTCACATAGTCCTCGCTCAATCACTCTGGTAAGTCTTCAAGTTAGACTCCCAAACCTTCACAAACTTCGTTCACTTGCAATCCACAATGTCTCTTGGATGCTCTGAACGCGACGCCTAACCGTCTGGAGGATTCACAGTCCTCAAGTGTAATAAGTCTTCAGATCACACAGACAAGAAAACTTAAGTGATGCCCAATGTTCTCTGGCTCTGGGTGGTTAGGGCTTTTCTCCTCGCTAGGAATTTTCTCTCAAAGGCTTCGAGGTGGGTTGCTCTCAAACGACAAAAGCCGTGCACTGAAATCTGAGCAGCCAACCGTTTATGGTTGTAGGGGGTGGGCTATTTATAGCCACTTGGCAACCCGACCTGATTTGTCCGGAATGACCCTGGGTCACTAAGGAACTGACACGTGTCTCAACGGTCAGATTTCAAACTCTCATGGAAACTTTACTTGGGATACAAGCAAAGCTGACTTGTCCGGCTCTGGACAAGATTCACTCTCATTGTCTTCACTCGAAGACATAGGTTTTTGATTTAGGCATCACTTCAGTCATTCTGACTGGTTCTCCTGGACCCCACTTAACAATGCGGTGGTTCCTATGACTCAACACAAAAGAAAAAGAACTACGAAAGATCTAAGTCTTCGAGCTCCATAGGCTTCATAACGTGTCTTCTTTTGTCATAGTCTTCAATATGAATATCTTCATATACCACCTTTGGCTTCAATGTCTTCATACATTTTTAGGGGTCATCTCTGGTAGTAAAACCGAATCAATGAGGGACTTCTACCTGTGTTATCCTGCAATTCTCACAAACACATTAGTCCCTCAACTAGGTTTGTCGTCAATACTCCAAAACCAACTAGGGGTGGCACTAGATGCACTTACAATCTCCCCCTTTTTGGTGATTGATGACAAACTAGTTGAAGTTTTCAACGAGGAGTATAGTCTGTGAAATTGTAAAGGATAAGGAATTGTCTTCATAAGTTGCTAGGGCTCCCCCTGAAGATGTGCATATAAGTTAATTTGCTTTTGGAATGCAAATGCACATGGCAGGTTGTTCTTGTGGAGATCCACTTCAACTTATGATGACAATCCACTATGCATGTGAAGGTATATGAAGATAATGACATGCATAATTGAAAATGGACGTCTGCGGAATGAGATAAGTGCGGAATTTATCGTCGCACATGCGGAATTTATCTTCGCAAAACAGGGTGGCAAACAAGTAGCAGACGACCATCGAGTTTTAGTGTTACAACTCAAAGAACCAAATGAAGCAAAAACGAGAGTTGTAAGCACGAAGCAAAATATAGCAAAACATAAAGCACCCGCCCATATGGACCCGCTTGAAGACTATCAACCCATATGCTTCTCCCCCTTTTGTCAGCAAGGACCAAAAAGGTTTGAAGACATAGAGTGTCTACTCGTTTTCAGGAGCAGCAGGGTCGTTGGAGGTGTTTGGCGGTGCAGAAGAGCTGGGAGGTGCTGAAGCAGGTGGCGGTGATGTAGCATCGTCTTCTTCATCAATGATTCTGGCAGTGACTGTGGCAGCAGATGAAGAAAACTCAGAGTCTTCAAGTGATGGTGTGTTGCGCATCACAGCCCTTCTAGGAGGTGTGGTGTCAAACTTGAATCGCTCAGTGAAGCCATCCTCTTCAAGTTCAGCTTCAGTACACATCCTGGCTTCAGTTGAAAGCAGGGTGTGGCGCACGTGTAGTGCCAGCCAAAGGATACACCCTGGAGATGGCTTCAACACCTTCATCGTTCTGAGTGAAGCTCCGGTGTTCTGCATTTTGAAGACTCAAAGGTTGCTTGGCAGGCTCAGGATATATAGCTTCAACAGAGGTATCCACATCTGGCAAGAAGATCCGATGGTTGCGGGTTGAGGGATGATATGAGATCGCAGAGTGAAGCTTGATCAGTCTCATTACCCAAGGAGCATAGAACTTTAAACCAAACAGATCTGAGCCTGATGCAGCGAGTTGGCGTATGAAGAAATCCTGTGCGTTGAAGCATTTTCCATGAGGATACAGAATATCAGAGTCTTCATTGCACCCTCAATCTTGGCATTTGGAGAGTGCCCTTTAATAGGCCAGGCAGTCCGCCGGATAATGTGATAGATTGTTCTGGGCAGGTACTCAAAGTCTTCAACGAAGAACTCTGTTGGATAAGGAGCATCAAGAGGCAGTGGCTTCATCATGGAGAGCATCCGACTCATATTTGGTTCAGGCCTCTGGAATATGCTCTCAAAAGCTTCAGCGTGTAGTTGACAATCTTCCTCGAAGAGTTCACCAGGAGTGGGCAGGCCGGTGAGCTCAATGATATCGAATGCATTGGCTTCATGATGGACATTGCTGGTCATCCACTCCAGGGCCCAAGTCTTCGGATCTCTGTTGTATCCTTTGATGTGTAGGGTGGCATAGAATTGCAACAGAAGCTCTTCATTCCAGTGCTCTTCATCAGTTATAAACTACAGCAGACCCACTTACTTGAAGTAATCCAGCGCTTCCTCTAAGCAGGGCAGACCAGCAATGGCTTCAACATCAAGGCGCTTGTGAGGGAAGATGCGACCTTGGTTGTATAGGATGCATGAATAGTAGCTGCACTGAGGATAGCTCCAGAACCTATCTGATGAAATCCTTTCCCTTGAATAGGGGTTCTTGGAGCTGTTGAAGAACGTATTGTCTGCCTTGAAGCTATTGATGTCAAAGGAGCCAGGTGCTGATGCAGGACCTGGGAACCTTGGCAGCCTTGGGACTGGCTTCTGGACACGAGGCCTGTGCTCAACATGGTAATCAAATTGAGGACCTGCAGCAGACTCAGGAACAGAAGTGTCTGGATCAGTAGCTTTGCTGTCTGCTGAAGCTTTTGGTGGGGAGGGCTCCACATTGGCTTCAGTGTTGGTTGTGGCAGCCTCAACATTTTCAGCCTCCGCTTGACTAGCTGGAGGGTCAGTCACAAGCACGTTCTCCTGGAGAACTGCTTCTTGGTGGAGCATAGGAGTAGGCTCTTGTGGTGCGTCTTCTGCGGCTGATGCAGCCGGAATGTCTTCAGCATAGACTTGAGGCCTTGGACCTTTGCGAAGCCTGCGGAACACAGACGACGCCTGTAGGGTTGGAGTGGGCTGGGCCTCATTGTCTTCTTCCTCTTGAGGGCGATCCGCCCATGACGCATCTTGTGCAATTGGCGTCAGAGGACGACCAATGCTGATGAGCTCGCTTTGTTCATACCGAGGAAGGGCTGCATCATCTTGTACATTGTCCTGATGACCAATGTCTTCAGCAGCAATGGGGTCGGCTGCTGGTATGTCTTCAGCTTCAGGAGCCTCTGTGGAAGCAGGCTCATGAACTGTCAGTTGTCGTTCTGCATTGGGGTGAACCATAGAGATAGGTTCAACTATCAAGGGCTCTGTGGGAGCAGCCCGAGATTTCTTAATCTTTCGCTTCTTCTTGCTGGGGGCAGTAGGAGAGGCTTCAGAGCTTTCCACTTCCTGGCTTCAGCCTCAGCAGTTCTTGTCTTCTTGAGCTTTAAAGCTGTTGACCGGCTCTTTGGCTTCGAGCCAGTCGTTGCAGTTGGGAAGACAATTGGAACTGCTTCTTGCCTAGGTGCCTCTGGTTCAGCCATAGCAGGCTTCTTCTTCTTCTTCTTCGCGGCCATCTTGGGGTCGATGCTAGGACGCCCAAGTGCCTTGCGCTTCTCAGCCTCATTGTAGGCTTGTACACATCTTTCAGCCAGAGACTTCATCCGCTCACGTGAGCCCTGAGATTCTGCACGCTTCTTCAGAAAATTTTCCTTGAGCTCATGCAACATGGTCTTGAAGCTCTTCACTTCTTGCATGCTGAGCTTGGCCATATTCTTCTTGAACCGAGCCTTTTCATGATCAATTTTCTGCTTCAGTTCAACAATGCGCTGGGCAATGGCAAGTTCTGAAGCAATTGCGCCTTGCAAGGCGACGCTGAGGCCAACAGGCGGCTGCAGATCTTCGAAGCTGATGTTTGGTGTGGCAAACCATTCGTCGATGAAGTTGTGGATGATGGCGACATCAAAGAGAGGCAAATTGTTCAACATTTCAGCTTCTTCTTTGCTCTTGATGAGCTGCTCTAGAGCGTCATCTCCAAGATCTTCATCACTTGACAGATCAATGGCTTCGCTGCGCAGAATGGCAGCAGCTGTGAGCTCTTTGCCGGTGTGTGGCTGAGGCACCTTGGCCTTCTGGGGCTTGGAGACGCGGGATACGTCTTCAGACTGCACACTGTCTTCAGGAGGTGCAGTTGCCAATGGCTTCGCCCTTGAGATTTTTGATGAAGGGGCTGGCTTTGAAGCTTTTGGCTTCTTCGACTGCTTTGGCTTCGGTACAGCAGGAGCTTCATCAGACTCAGAGTCAGCTGGAGGGTCATTCATGGCAGTCCCTTGGACTAAGATGCGGGTGATGAGGCCCTCAAGATTGGCATACGGACCGATGATATTGGGTTCTGCGTAGCGTGTGCCATCTGCCCTTGGTGCTGAGGGACCAGGGTTGAAGTCTAACCCCAACTTCTTCTTGTTCTGCTTCGCTGATTGTTGGGCAAACTGGAAGTTGCGCTTGAATAGATTGTCGTCACGACACCAGAGTAGTGACGACGTATGTGCATCATCAGGCTGTGGCCCACGAACCATGCATGGATAGAAGCTTTGGGCAATAGCTTCATCTCTGGACCTGGGTACAAGGTTTTTGTATAAGATGTCTCCCCACGGTCTTTTGATGGCACTTTCTCAGCATACTCTTGGGTTGTGAAGCAGTATTTGAACCATTGTTCAGCCCAATAGCGTCGAATCCATTGGATTCGGGTCTTGCGCTGCCCATAATTCTCTTCAGGATCTGTTTTATACATATCTGCCAGGTCTTCAGGATATCTGTAGTCAACATAGTGAAGATAATCATGAAAATGTGTTGACTTTCGAAGCCAAATCAACTGTGAAGACATTGCAAGGTAATGCCATGAGTGAAAGGCTTTCTTTTGCTGGACCAACAGGAACTGGCTTCAGGAGAATTGATGTGATGCCGTATAGGAAGTATTAGACCCAGACACGGCGCACAATTATCGTGGCGCTCCGAAGTCAAATTCCACATTAATGTATTCACACTTAGAATGTATATCTTCATTGATTTGAAGATATACTTCACTTTGTGTGTTGCACATCTAAGTCATCAATATGCATAAGGGTTAGGATGTGTGCCTGATCACAGGACATTTGAGGATTCCAGGATATTTAGCTCACACCGTAACTTGCAAAACCTCTTCTCATCCAAGGGCTTGGTGAAGATATCTGCCAATTGTTCTTCAGAGTTGACATGTATGATATCAATGTCTTCCTTCACAACATGATCTCTGAGAAAGTGATGACGAATTTCAATGTGCTTTATCTTCGAGTGCTGAACTGGGTTGTTCGCAATCTTGATGGCGCTTTCGTTGTCGCAGTAAAGTGGGACTTGCTTCAGATGAATACCATAGTCCTTGAGTGTTTGCTTCATCCATAGAAGCTGAGCGCAGCAAGATCCAGCAGCAATGTATTTGGATTCAGCAGTGGAGAGAGATACACAGTTCTGCTTCTTTGAAGACCAACATACAAGTGATCGTCCCAGAAAGTGACATGTGCCTGATGTAGACTTGCGATCAACTTTATCACCAGCATAATCAGCATCCGAAAATCCAACCAAATCAAACTCTGAGCCCTTTGGATACCATAATCCTAGAGTTGGGGTGTGAGCCAAATATCGAAGAATTCGCTTCACAGCTAAGTGATGCGACTCCTTTGGTGCCGCTTGAAATCGAGCACACATGCAAACACTAAGCATAATATCTGGCCTAGATGCACATAAATAAAGCAAAGAACCAACATGGAGCGGTATACCTTTTGATCGAACTCTTTACCATTGTCGTCAGGACCTAGATGATGTTTGGCTGGCATTGGTGTTGTGAAGCCTTTGCAGTCTTGCATACCAAACTTCTTCAGGCAATCTTTGAGATACTTCTCTTGAGATATGAAGATGCCATTGTGTTGTTGTCGTATTTGAAGACCAAGGAAGAACTTCAGCTCCCCCATCATGGACATCTGATATTGCTCTTGCATCATATATCCAAACTCTTCACTGTACTTCTGATTGGTGCAGCCGAAGATAATGTCATCCACATATATTTGGCACACAAACAGTTCACCATCATATGTCTTCGTGAAAAGAGTGGGATCCATGGAACCAGGTATGAAGCCTTTGCTCTTCAGGAAGTATTTGAGTATGTCATACCAGGCCCTAGGGGCTTGTTTGAGGCCATACAGTGCCTTGTTGAGCTTGTATACCATGTCAGGATGTTTTGGATTTTCAAAGCTAGGCGGTTGTGCAACATACACTTCTTCTTCAATCTTGCCATTGAGAAAGGCACTTTTCACATCCATTTGATATAGAAGTATGTTATGATGATTTGCATAGGCCAGCAGAATGCGTATGGCTTCAAGCCTAGCCACGGGAGCAAATGTTTCATCGAAGTCAATGCCTTCCACTTGAGTATATCCTTGAGAAACGAGACGAGCTTTGTTTCTGACAACTTGACCATGCTCATCTTGTTTGTTGCGGTATATCCATTTGGTGCCTATTATGTTGTGCTTCCGTGGATCAGGACGCTTAACTAGTTCCCATACATTATTCAGCTCAAACTGTTGAAGCTCTTCTTGCATAGCTTGAATCCATTCAGGTTCCATGAAGGCTTCTTCAACTTTCTTGGGTTCTGATATTGAGACGAATGCGAAGTGCCCACAGAAATTTGCTAGCTGAGTTGCCCTTGAACGAGTGAGTGGACCAGGTGCATTGATGCTATCAATTATTCTTTCAATCTGCACTTCATTGGCAACGCGAGGATGTACAGGGCGAAGACTTTGCTCTCGCTGATCTGTGTTTTTGTTGGGAGGAATGTCTTCAGGCTGAGCATTGTCTTCATGTTGATCAGGTGCTGAGATGATAAGTTCTTCTTCAGGATGAGCTTCAGAAGGTATAATCTCTCCAGTTCCCATTAGCTTGATTGATTGACTAGCTGGAATCTCATCTAGCACATTTGGCAGTTGCTCTCTTTGTGAACCATTTGTCTCATCGAACCGCACATCCACTGTTTCAACCACTTTGTAATGAAAGAGATTGAAGACTCTGTAGGAGTGCGAATCCTTTCCATATCCAAGCATAAAGCCCTCATGTGCTTTTGGTGCAAACTTTGAGGTGTGGTGTGGGTCCTTGATCCAGCACCTTGCGCCAAATACTCTGAAGTAACTGACATTTGGCTTCTTGCCAGTTAGGAGTTCGTAAGATGTCTTGTTCAGAAGCTTGTGAAGATAAACACGATTGATTGTATGGCATGCAGTGTCAATGGCTTCAGTCTAGAATTTTCTTGGAGTCTTGTATTCATCTAGCATTGTTCTGGCCATCTCAATGAGTGTTCTGTTTTTGCGTTCGACGACGCCATTCTGCTGTGGCGTGTACGGAGCTAAGAATTCATGTGTGATGCCCAAGGTATCAAGATATGTATCAAGGCTAGTGTTCTTGGTTCTTGAATTCAGTGCCATTGTCACTTCTGATGTGCTTTATCTTGGCGCCAATATGTTCAATAGCTCGATTGGCGAAGCGTCTGAAGACATCCTGCACTTCAGTCTTGTAAGGATTATGTCACCCAAGTATATCTAGAATAATCATCAACAATGACGAAGCCATAGAGACAAGCAGTAGTAGTAAAGTTGAGTAGTGAGTGGGACCGAAAAGATCCATGTGGAGCAGTTCGAAGGGTTGAGTAGTAGTCATGATTGTCTTCGAAGATGTTTTGCCCTTGTCATCTTCCCTGCTTCACAGGCACCGCATAAGTGATCTTTCTTGAACTTGACGCCCTCGATGCCTATGACATGCTTCTTCTTCGCAAGGGTGTGGAGGTTCCTCATGCCAGCATGCCCAAGCCTCCGATGCCAAAGCCTAGCATTCTGAAGCTTTTGCAAGAAGACATACTGCAAGTTGTGCCTGCTGAGAAATCTACCACGTACAAATCATCTTTCGATACCCTTCAAACACTAGAGACTTGTCAGATTCCATTAGTACAGGCAACGATATTTTCCAAACATTAACGATCATGTTCAAATCGCAAAGCATTGAGACAGACATTAAGTTGAAGCCAAGGGATTCAACAAGCATGACTTTATCCATGTGTTGATCCTTTGAGATTGCAACTCTACCTAGACCCAATACCTTACTTTTACCAGTGTCAGCAAATGTGATGTGGCTCTTGTCGGATGGACGTAAGGTTGAGTCCATAAGAAGGCTTCTTTTGCCAGTCATGTGATTTGTACACCCACTGTCAATAATCCATTCTGAAGACTTTGAAGACGCTGGTGTCGTACCCTACAGTGCAGTTAGGGGGATAGGCTTCACGAAGAGAATTGTGAAGCAAAAACATTTGACGAACCAGTGGGTTATGAAAACTTAGATCCAGATTAGGACTAATAGGGAGAGTAGCATGCGATTCAGGAACGAAGTACATAATGATGCCATTCGGGCATTTTATCTTGCGCCCTACAAGATTTTTAAGGTCCCCAGCAATAGCATCAGAAGATTTTGTTTTTCTGCTGGAGACCTTTCCCTGCAAAAGAGAGTTAAGCTTTCTTAACCACCCACATCTTCAAGGGTGGCTTAGAAGCAATAAGTCTAAGTGCAGCATCTGAGAATTTTGGCTTTGAAGCCTTAGCAAACAGTCTTAGCAGGTGGACAATAATACTCATAGGAATAAGCAGAATAATTTTTGGTCATATGAACATGATTCGATGAACCGCTCTCATATTCATATGCCTGAGTATGGTTTCCCTGCAAAACATTTGCGTTAGTGTGACTCAGGTGAGTCCTCTGTTTGTATGAAGCCTTTGGACCGTATGAAGCCTTTGGTCTGAGGTTTGTCTTCTTCAAGTGAGGTGTCATGAAGACATTCACAGGAAGATTTTCCAGACACTTTTTCGGAACCCAGATCTTCTTCATAGGCGGTCCATTCCTGCAGTTAGTACCAATGTACCTGGCAAACACTTCACCATTCTGATTCTTAAACAGTTTATAGTTTGCATCAAAGGATTCATCAATGATAATGGGGTTAGCACAAGTGAAGCCAGATAAATTGGATGGATCTGCTGAAGGTTCCTTTGCAGCAACCCACATGGTTTTGGGGTACTGCTCAGGTTTCCAGTAAGAGCCATCTGCATTTATTTTCCTTACGAACCCAACACCCTCTTTCCTAGGGTTTCGGTTCAGAATCTGCTTCTTGAGGACATCACATAATGTCTGATGTCCTTTAAGACTTTTGTACATCCCTGTTTCAAGCAATGTCTTCAACCTAGCATTCTCATCAGCAATAGCAGTGGTATCCTCAGCAGAGGGGTTAGTTACCACATCAACAGTTGAAGATATTGCAACAGCAGTAGCAGTGGAACATTCAGCAACAGAAGTAGCATTATCACGCTCAATGCATTTAAGACATGGTGGTTCAAATCCTTCCTGAGCGGAACTGATCTGTTTGCGCGAAGTGACTCGTTTTCCTTTTGAAGATCTTCATGAGCCGCTCTCAATTTCTCAAGTTCTTGCTTCCTTTGAAGATAATCATAGGAAAGCTTTTCATGAGTTGTTGAGAGAGTATCAAGACGATCTTCAAGTTCCTGATACTTAACGTGAAGATTTTTTATGTCTTCAATTAAGGATTCAGATCGAGTCATTTCAGCACCCAACAGATCATCGCTTCTGTCTAACAGTTTTTGAATATGTTCCATAGCTTTCTGTTGTTCAGTTGCAATTTTAGCAAGTGTTTTGTAGCTGGGTTTTGAATCACAGTCAGAGTCATCGTCACTAGATGTTTGATAGCGAGTAGTGCGTGTGTTTACCTTGGCACCGCGTGCCATGAAGCAGTAGGTAGGAGTGGAGTCGTTCTTGTCATTTGCATCGGTGTCGGTGATGAAGTCATTGTCTTCAGTGTTGAAGATGGACTTGGCGACGTATGCTGTAGCCAGACTCGCAATGCCAGAATCAGACTCCTCCTCAGACTCCACCTCTGCCTCCTCAGAAGCGGACTCCTCCTCTGAATCCATTTCCTTGCCAACAAACGCACGTGCCTTGCCAGATGAGCTCTTCTTGTGTGATGAAGACTTTGAGGAAGACTTGGAAGAAGACTTTGAGTATTTCTTCTTCTTCTTGTCGTCAGAATCATATTCCTTGCTCTTCTTCTTCCTTCTGTTCTCATTGTCCCACTGTGGACACTCAGAGATGAAGTGTCCAGTTTTCTTGCACTTGTGACATGTTTTCTTCTTGTAGTCATGAGCAGAAGCTTCATCATTCCTTGAGCTTGATCGTGAAGATTTTCTGAAGCCTTTCTTCTTGGTGAATTTTTGGAACTTCTTCACTAGCATTGCAAGTTCCCTTCCAATGTCTTCAGGATCATCAGAACTGCTGTCAGATTCTTCTTCAGATGAGGAAACAGCTTTTGCCTTCAAGGCACGAGTTCGCCCATAGTTTGGACCGTAGATATCTCTTTTCTCAGAAAGCTGAAACTCATGTGTGTTGAGCCTCTCAAGTATGTCAGACGGATCGAGTGTCTTGAAATCAGGACGTTCTTGAATCATCAGGGCTAGGATGTCAAACGAACTATCAAGTGATCTCAGCAGCGTCTTGACGATTTCATGTTTGGTGATCTCAGTTGGCGCCGAGGGCTTGAAGCTCATTTGTGTTTTGTTGGGGAACGTAGCAGAAATTCAAAATTTTCCTATGTGTCACCAAGATCTATCTATGGAGAGACCAGCAACAAGGGGAAGGAGAGTGCATCTACATACCCTTGTAGATCGCTAAGCGGAAGCGTTCAAGAGAACGGGGTTGATGGAGTCGTACTTGTCGTGATCCAAATCACAGATGATCCTAGTGCCGAACGGACGGCACCTCCGCGTTCAACACACGTACAGCCCGGTGACGTCTCCCATGCCTTTATCCAGCAAGGAGAGAGGGAGAGGTTGAGGAAGACTCCATCCAGCAGCAGCACAACGGCGTGGTGGTGATGGAGGAGCGTGGCAATCCTGCAGGGCTTCGCCAAGCACCGCGAGATATGAGGAGAAAGAGAGGGAGGGCTGCACCAACAGGCAGAGATCAGATCGCGTGTATTGGGCAGCCCCTAGGCCTCATATATATAGGGGAAGGGGAGGAGGGTGCGCCCCCTCTAGGGTTCCCACCCTTAGAGGGGCGGCAGCCCCAAACCCATCTATGGGTGGCGGCCACAAGGGGGGAAGAGAGGGAGGCGCAGGGAGTATGGGCCTTAGGGCCCATCTGCCCTTAGGGTTTGACCCCTCTCCCCTTCTAGGCGCATGGGCCTTAGTGGGAGGCTCCCCAGCCCACCTAGGGGCTGGAGCCTTCTCACACTTGGCCCATGTATGCCTCTGGGGCCCATGGCCCCCCGGTGGACCCCCGGACCCCTCCGGTGGTCCCGGTACATTACCGATAAACCCCGAAACCTTTCCGGTGACCAAAACAGGACTTCCCATATATAAATATTTACCTCTGGACCATTCCGGAACTCCTCGTGACGTCCGGGATCTCATCCGGGACTCCGAACAACATTCGGTAACCACATACAAACTTCCTTTATAACCCTAGCGTCATCGAACCTTAAGTGTGTAGACCCTACGGGTTCGGGAGACATGCAGACATGACCGAGACGTTCTCCGGTCAATAACCAACAGCGGGATCTGGATACCCATGTTGGCTCCCACATGTTCCACGATGATCTCATCGGATGAACCACGATGTCAAGGACTTAATCAATCCCGTATACAATTCCCTTTGTCTATCGGTACGATACTTGCCCGAGATTCGATCGTCGGTATCCCGATACCTTGTTCAATCTCGTTACCGGCAAGTCTCTTTACTCATTCCGTAACACATCATCCCATGATCAACTCCTTGATCACATTGTGCACATTATGATGATGTCCTACCGAGTGGGCCCAGAGATACCTCTCCATTTACACGGAGTGACAAATCCCAGTCTCGATTCGTGCCAACCCAATAGACACTTTCGGAGATACCCGTAGTGTACCTTTATAGCCACCCAGTTACGTTGTGACGTTTGGCACACCCAAAGCACTCCTACGGTATCCGGGAGTTGCACAATCTCATGGTCTAAGGAAATGATACTTGACATTAGAAAAGCTTTAGCATACGAACTACACGATCTAGTGCTATGCTTAGGATTGGGTCTTGTCCATCACATCATTCTCCTAATGATGTGATCCCGTTATCAACGACATCCAATGTCCATGGTCAGGAAACCGTAACCATCTATTGATCAACGAGCTAGTCAACTAGAGGCTTACTAGGGACATGGTGTTGTTTATGTATCCACACATGTATCTGAGTTTCCTATCAATACAATTCTAGCATGGATAATAAACGATTATCATGAACAAGGAAATATAATAATAACTAATTTATTATTGCCTCTAGGGCATATTTACAACAGTCTCCCACTTGCACTAGAGTCAATAATCTAGTTCACATCGCCATGTGATTAACACTCACAGGTCACATCGCCATGTGACCAACATCCAAAGAGTTTACTAGAGTCAATAATCTAGTTCACATCACTATGTGATTAACACTCCAAGAGTTTTGGGTTTGATCATGTTGCTTGTGAGAGAGGTTTTAGTCAATGGGTCTGCAACATTCAGATCCGTATGTACTTCGCAAATCTCTATGTCATCTCGTAGATGCAGCTACTACGCTATATTTGGAGCCATTTCAAATAACTGTTCTACATGGAGCTATTCTAAATTGTTGCTCCATTATACGTATCCGGTAACTCTACTCAGAGCTATCCGGATAGGTGTTAAGCTTGCATCGACGTAACTCTTTACGTCGAACTCTTTATCACCTCCATAATCGAGAAAATTCCTTAGTCCACTAGTTACCAAGGATAACTTTGACCGCTGTCCTGTGATCCATTCTTAGATCACTCTTGTACCCCTTGACTGACTCATGGCAAGGCACATTTCAGGTGCGGTACACAACATAGCATACTGTAGAGCCTATGTCTTAAGCATAGGGGACGACCTTCATCCTTTCTCTCTATTCTGCCGTGGTCGAGCTTTAAGTCTTAACTTCATACCTTACAACTCAGGCAAGAACTCCTTCTTTGACTGATCCATCTTGAACACCTTCAAGATCATGTCAAGGTATGTGCTCATTTGAAAGTACCATTAAGCGTTTTGATCTATCCTTATAGATCTTGATGCTCAATGTTCAAGTAGCTTAATCCAGGCTTTCCATTGAAAAACACTTTCCAAATAACCCTATATGCTTCCCAGAAATTCTATGTCATTTCTGATCAACAATATGTCAACAACATATATTTATCAGAAATTCTATAGTGCTCCCACTCACTTCTTTGGAAATACAAGTTTCTCATAAACTTTGTATACACCCAAAATCTTTGATCATCTCATCAAAGCATACATTCCAACTCCGAGATGCTTACTCCAGTCCTTAGAAGGATTGCTGGAGCTTTGCATACTTATTAGCATCTTTCAGGATTGACAAAACCTTCCGGTTGTATCACATACAACCTTTCCTCAAGAAAGTCGTTGAGGAAACAATGTCTTGACATCCTATCTGCAAGATTTCATAAATAATGCAGTAATCGCTAATATAATTCCAACAGACTCTTAGCATCGCTACGAGTGAGAAAGTCTCATCGTAGTCAACTCCTTGAACTTGTTGGAAAACATCTTAACGACAAGTCAAGCTTTCTTAATGGTGACATTTACCATCATTGTCCGTCTTCCTTTTAAAATCCATCTGCACTCAATAGCCTTACGACCATCGAGCCGTTCTGCCAAAGTCTACACTTTGTTTTTATACATGGATCCTCTCTCGGATTTTATGGCCTCGAGCCATTTATCAGAATCCGGGCCCACCATCGCTTCTCCATAGCTCGTAGGTTCATTGTTGTCTAGCAACATGACTTCCAAGACAGGATTACGTACCACTCTGAAGTAGTACGCATCCTTGTCATCCTACGAGGTTTGGTAGTGACTTGATCTGAAGTTTCATGATCACTATCATAAGCTTCCACTTCAATTGGTGTAGGTGCCACAGGAACAACTTCCTGTGCCCTGCCACACACTAGTTGTAGTGACGGTTCAATAACCTCATCAAGTCTCTAGCATCCTCCCACTCAATTCTTTCGAGAGAAACTTTTCCTCGAGAAAGGACCCGATTCTAGAAACAATCCCTTATTGCTTTCGAATCTGAGATAGGAGGTATACCCAACTGTTTTGGGTGTCCTATGAAGATGCATTTATCCGCTTTGGGTTCGAGCTTATCAACCTGAAACTTTTTCACATAAGCGTCGCAGCCCCAAACTTTTAAGAAATGACAGCTTAGGTTTCTCTAAACCATAGTTCATACGGTGTCATCTCATCGGAATTACGTGGTGCCCTTTTTAAAGTGAATGTGGTTGTCTCCAATGCCTAACCCATAAACTATCGTGGTAATTCGATAAGAGACATCATGGTATGCATCATATCCAATAGGGTGCAGTTATGATGTTCGGACACACCATCACACTATGGTGTTCTAGGCTGTATTAGTTGTGAAACAATTTCCACAATGTCTTAATTCTGTGCCAAACTCGTAATTCAGATATTCATCTCTATGATCATATCATAGATCTTTTATCCTCTTGTCACGATGATCTTTCAACTTCACCCTGAAATTACTTGAACCTTTCAATAATTCAGACTCGTGATTCATCAAGTAAATATACTCAACATCTACTCAAATCATATGTGAAGTAAGAACATAACGATATCCACTACACGCCTCAGCACTCATTGGACTGCACACATCAAAATGTATTACTTCCAACAAGTTGCTTTCTAGTTCCATTTTACTGAAAACGAGGCTTTCAGTCATCTTGCCCATGTGGTATGATTTGCATGTCTCAAGTGATTCAAAAACAAGTGAGTTCAAACGGTCCATTTGCATGGAGTTTCTTCATGCATATACACCAATAGACATGGTTCGCATGTCTCAAACTTTTCAAAAACGAGTGAGCCCAAAGATCCATCAACATGGACCTTCTTCATGCGTTTTATACCGATATGACTTACGTGGCAGTGCCACAAGTAGGTCGTACTATCATTACTATCTTTTGGCATGAACATGTGTATCACTACGATCGAGATTCAATAAACCATTCATTTTAGGTGTAAGACCATCGAAGGTATTATTCAAATAAACAGAGTAACCATTATTCTCCTTAAATGAATAACCGTATTGCGATAGACGTAATCCAATCATGTCTATGCTCAACGCAAACACCAAATAACAATTATTTAGGTTTAACACCAATCTCGATGGTAGAGGGAGCGTGCGATGCTTGATCATATCAACATTGGAAACACTTCCAACACATATCGTCAGCTCACCTTTAGCTAGTCTCCGTTTATTCCGTAGCTTTTATTTCGAGTTACTAACACTTAGCAACCGAACCGGTATCTAATACCCTGGTGCTACTAGGAGTACTAGTAAAGTACACATCAACACAATGTATATCCAATATACTTCTATCGACCTTGCCAGCCTTCTCATCTACCAAGTATCTAGGGTAATTCTGCTCCAGTGGTTGTTCCCCTTATTACAGAAGCACTTAGTCTCGGGTTTGGGTTCAACCTTGGGTCTCTTCACTAGAGCAGCAGCTGAATTGCCGTTTCATGAAGTATCCCTTCTTTCCCTTGCCCTTCTTGAAACTAGTGGTTTCACCAACCATCAACAATTGATGCTCCTTCTTGATTTCTACTTTGGTGTCAAACATCGCGAATATCTCAAGGATCATCATATATGTCCCTGATATATTATAGTTCATCACGAAGCTCTAGCAGCTTGGTGGTAATGACTTCGGAGAAACATCACTATCTTATCTGGAAGATCAACTCCCACTCGATTCAAATGATTGTTGTACTCAGACAATCTGAGCACAAGCTCAACAATTGAGCTTTTCTCCCTTAGTTTGCAGGCTAAGAAAATCGTCGGAGGTCTTATACCTCTTGACGTGGGCACGAGCCTGAAATCCCAATTTCAGCCCTCAAAACATCTCATATGTTTTGCGACGTTTCAAAAACGTCTTCGGTGCCTCAACTCTAAACCGTTCAACTGAACTATCACGTAGTTATCAAAACGTGTATGTCAGATGTTCGCAACATCCACAGACAACGTTCGAGGTTCAGTACACTGAGCGGTGCATTAAGGACATAAGCCTTCTATGAAGCAATGAGGACAATCCTCAGTTTACGGACCTAGTCCGCATAATTGCTACTATCAACTTTCAACAAAATTTTTCTCTAGGAACATATCTAAACAGTAGAACTAAAGCGCGAGCTACGACATAATTTGCAAAATCCTTTTTGACTATGTTCAGGATAAACAAGTTCATCTTATGAACTCCCACTCAGATAGACATCCCTCTAGTCATCTAAGTGATTACATGATCTGAGTCAACTAGGCCGTGTCCGATCATCACGTGAGACGGACTAGTCAACATCGGTGAACATCTTCATGTTGATCGTATCTACCATACGACTCATGCTCGACCTTTCGGTCTTTTGTGTTCCGAGGCCATGTTTGTACACATGCTAGGCTCGTCAAGTCAACCTAAGTGTTTCGCGTGTGTAAATCTGTCTTACACCCGTTGTATGTGAACGTTAGAATCTAACACCCGATCTTCACGTGGTGCTTCGAAACAACAAACTGTCGCAACGGTGCACAGTTAGGGGGAACACCTTCTTGAAATTTTAGTGAGGGATCATCTTATTTACTACCGTCGTTCTAAGCAAATAAGATGTATAAACATCACATGCAATCAAATAGTGACATGATATGGCCAATATCATATAGCTCCTTTGATCTCCATCTTGGGGCTCCATGATCATCTTGTCACCGGCATGACACCATGATCTCCATCATCGTGTCTTCATGAAGTTGTCTCGCCAACTATTACTTCTACTACTACAGCTAACGGTTAGCAATAAAGTAAAGTAATTACATGACGTTTATGTTGACACGCAGGTCATAAATAAATTAAGACAACTCCTATGGCTCCTGCCGGTTGTCATACTCATCGACATGCAAGTCGTGATTCCTATTACAAGAACATGATCAATCTCATACATCACATATATCATTCATCACATCCTTTGGCCATATCACATCACATAGCATACCCTGCAAAAACAAGTTAGATGTCCTCTAATTGTTGTTTGCAAGTTTTACGTGGCTGCTATGGGTTTCTAGCAAGAACGTTTCTTACCTACGCAAAAACCACAACGTGATATGCCAATTGCTATTTACCCTTCATAAGGACCCTTTTCATCGAATCCGATCCGACTAAAGTGGGAGATACAGACATCCGCTAGCCACCTTATGCAACTAGTGCATGTCAGTCGGTGGAACCAGTCTCATGTAGGAGTACATGTAAGGTCGGTCCGGGCTGCTTCATCCCACAATGCCACCGAATCAAGATTGGACTAGTAACGGTAAGCATATTGAACAAAATGAACGCCCACAACTACTTTGTGTTCTACTCGTGCATAGAAACTACGCATAGACCTAGCTCATGATGCCACTGTTGGGGAACGTAGCAGAAATTCAAAATTTTCCAACGTGTCACCAAGATCTATCTATGGAGAGACCAGCAACGAGGGGAAGGAGAGTGCATCTACATACCCTTGTAGATCGCTAAGCGGAAGCGTTCAAGAGAACGGGGTTGATGGAGTCGTACTCGTCGTGATCCAAATCACCGATGATCCTAGTGCCGAACGGACGGCACCTCCGCGTTCAACACACGTACAGCCCAGTGACGTCTCCCATGCCTTGATCCAGCAAGGAGAGAGGGAGAGGTTGAGGAAGATCCCATCCAGCAGCAGCACAACGGCGTGGTGGTGATGGAGGAGCGTGGCAATCCTGCAGGGCTTCGCCAAGCACCGCGAGATATGAGGAGAAAGAGAGGGAGGGCTGCACCAACAGGCAGAGATCAGATCGTGTGTATTGGGCAGCCCCTAGGCCTCATATATATAGGGGAAGGGGAGGAGGGTGCGCCCCCTCTAGGGTTCCCACCCCTAGAGGGGCGGCAGCCCCAAACCCATCTATGGGTGGCGGCCACAAGGGGGGAGGAGAGGGAGGCGCAGGGAGTATGGGCCTTAGGGCCCATCTGCCCTTAGGGTTTGCCCCCTCTCCCCGTCTAGGCGCATGGGCCTTAGTGGGAGGCGCCCCAGCCCACCTAGGGGCTGGAGCCTTCTCACACTTGGCCCATGTATGCCTCTGGGGCCCATGCCCCCCCCGGTGGACCCCCGGACCCCTCCGGTGGTCCCGGTACATTACCGATAAACCCCGAAACCTTTCCGGTGACCAAAACAGGACTTCCCATATATAAATATTTACCTCCGGACCATTCCGGAACTCCTCGTGATGTCCGGGATCTCATCCGGGACTCCGAACAGCATTCGGTAACCACATACAAACTTCCTTTATAACCCTAGCGTCATCGAACCTTAAGTGTGTAGACCCTACGGGTTCGGGAGACATGCAGACATGACCGAGACGTTCTCCGGTCAATAACCAACAGCGGGATCTAGATACCCATGTTGGCTCCCACATGTTCCACGATGATCTCATCGGATGAACCACGATGTCAAGGACTTAATCAATCCCGTATACAATTCCCTTTGTCTATCGGTACGATACTTTCCCGAGATTCGATCGTCGGTATCCCGATACCTTGTTCAATCTCGTTACCGGCAAGTCTCTTTACTCGTTCCATAACACATCATCCCATGATCAACTCCTTGATCGCATTGTGCACATTATAATGATGTCCTACCGAGTGGGCCCAGAGATACCTCTCCGTTTACACGGAGTGACAAATCCCAGTCTCGATTCGTGCCAACCCAACAGACACTTTCGGAGATACCCGTAGTGTACCTTTATAGCCACCCAGTTACGTTGTGACGTTTGGCACACCCAAAGCACTCCTACGGTATCCGGGAGTTGCAAAATCTCATGGTCTACGGAAATGATACTTGACATTAGAAAAGCTTTAGCATACGAACTACACGATCTAGTGCTATGCTTAGGATTGGGTCTTGTCCATCACATCATTCTCCTAATGACGTGATCCCGTTATCAACGACATCCAATGTCCATGGTCAGGAAACCGTAACCATCTATTGATCAACGAGCTAGTCAACTAGAGGCTTACTAGGGACATGGTGTTGTCTATGTATCCACACATGTATCTGAGTTTCCTATCAATACAATTCTAGCATGGATAATAAACGATTATCATGAACAAGGAAATATAATAATAACTAATTTATTATTGCCTCTAGTGCATATTTCCAACATATTTGTGATGTCAGTGAGCCGGTCAAATGTGTGGTGGACATTCTCATTGTCATTTCGCTTGAAGCGGTTGAAGAGGTTGCGAAGAACACTGATTCTCTGATCTCTCTGGGTTGAGATGCCTTCATTGACCTTGGAGAGCCAGTCCCAGACCAGCTTGGATGTCTTCAAGGCACTCACACGGCCATACTGTCCTTTTGTCAGATGACCAGAGATGATATTTTTGGCAGTAGAGTCTAGTTGAGTGAACTTCTTGACATCAGCAGCAGTGACACCTTCTCTAGCCTTGGGAACGCCGTTCTCGACGACATACCATAGGTCGACGTCAATGGCTTCAAGATGCATGCGCATCTTATTCTTCCAGTAGGGATATTCAGTTCCATCGAAGACGGGGCACGCAGCGGAGACTTTGATTATCCCTGTAGTCGACATAGCTAAAACTCCAGGTGGTTAAACCAAATCACACAGAACAAGGGAGCACCTCGCTCTGATACCAATTGAAAGTGCGTTATATCGACTAGAGGGGGGGTGAATAGGCGATTTTTATGAAAGTCTTCAAAACGTGGGAGTTATGAAGACAAACAGGGAAGATTTTGCCTATTACTATGCAGCGGAAGTTAGATTACACTAGGCAAGCCATGGTCAAGTATTCAATAGAGTGAAAGCACAAAGACAAACAGCTGCAGTGTAATAAGGATCAGGTAGGAAGAAGTTATGAAGCCAAACAGATCATACATTCACGTTGTGAAGACAAAAGATAGAGCAAGCATGCAATGGCTTCACAATGAGTAACAGTAAGAAAAAGGAAGTGAAGATGAAACCGGTGACTCGTTGAAGACAATGATGTGTTGGACCAGTTCCAGTTGCTGTGACAACTGTACGTCTAGTTGGAGCGGCTAGGTATTTAAACCTTAGGACACACAGTCCCGGACACCCAGTCCTGAACACGCAGCTCAGGACACCAAGTCCTCACCGTATTCTCCTTGAGCTAAGGTCACATAGTCCTCGCCCAATCACTCTGGTAAGTCTTCAAGGTAGACTCCCAAACCTTCACAGACTTCGTTCACCGGAAATCCACAATGTCTCTTGGATGCTCAGAACGCGACGCCTAACCTGCTGGAGGATGCACAGTCCTCAAGTGTAATAAGTCTTCAGATCACACAGACAAGAAGACTTAAGTGATGCCCAATTCTCTTTGGCTCTGGGTGGTTAGGGCTTTATCCTCGCAAGGAATTCTCTCTCAAAGGCTTCAAGGTGGGTTGCTCTCAAACGACAAAAGCCGTGCACTGAAATCTGAGCAGCCAACCGTTTATGGTTGTAGGGGGTGGGCTATTTATAGCCACTTGGCAACCCGACCTGATTTGTCCGAAATGACCCTGGATCACTAAGGAACTGACACGTGTCTGAACGATCAGATTTCAAACTCTCATGACAACTTTACTTGGGCTACAAGCAAAGCTGACTTGTCCGGCTCTGGACAAGATTCGCTCTCATTGTCTTCACTCGAAGACATAGGTTTTTGGTTTAGGCATCACTTCAGTCATTCTGACTGGTTCTCCTGGACCCCACTTAACAGTATGGTGGTTCCTATGACTCAACACAAAAGAAAAAGAACTATGAAAGATCTAAGTCTTCGAGATCCATAGGCTTCATAACGTGTCTTCTTTTGTCATAGTCTTCAATGTGAATATCTTCATATACCACCTTTGGCTTCAATGTCTTCATACATTTTTAGGGGTCATCTCTGGTAGTAAAACCGAATCAATGAGGGACTTCTACCTGTGTTATCCTGCAATTCTCACAAACACATTAGTCCCTCAACTAGGTTTGTCGTCAATACTCCAAAACCAACTAGGGGTGGCACTAGATGCACTTACAGAAGGACACTGATTCTCTGATCTCTCTGGGTTGAGATGCCTTCATTGACCTTGGAGAGCTAGTCCCAGACCAGCTTAGATGTCTTCAAAGCACTCACACGGCCATACTGTCCTTTGGTCAGGTGACCACAGATGATATTCTTGGCAGTAGAGTCCAGTTGAACAAATTTCTTGACATCAACAGCAGTGACACCTTCTCCAGCCTTGGGAACGCTGTTTTCGACGACATACCATAGGTCGACATCAATGGCTTCAAGATGCATGCGCATCTTATTCTTCCAGTAGGGATATTCAGTTCCATCGAAGACGGGGCACACAGCGGAGACTTTAATTATCCCTGCAGTCGACATAGCTAAAACTCCAGGTGGTTAAACCGAATCACACAGAACAAGGGAGCACCTTGCTGTGATACCAATTGAAAGTGCGTTATATCGACTAGAGGGGGGGTGAATAGGCAATTTTTATGAAAGTCTTCAAAACGTGGGAGTTATGAAGACAAACGATAGAAATAAACCTAATACCCTGCAGCGGAAGGTAGACTACACTAGGAAAGCCATAGTCAAGTATTCAATAGAGTGAAAGCACAATGACTAATAGCAGCAATGTAGTAAGGATCAGATAGGAAGATATTGTGAAACCAGACAGAACACGCAGTCACTCAGTGAAGACAAAAGATAGTGCAAACATACAATGACTTCACAAGGAGTAACTGTAAGTAAAGGGAAGGGAGGATGAAACCAGTGACTCGTTGAAGACAATAATTTGTTGGACTAGTTCCAGTTGCTGTGACAACTGTACGTCTGGTTGGGGCGCTAGGTATTTAAACCTTAGGACACACAGTCCCGGACACCCAGTCCTGAACATGCAGCTCAGGACACCCAGTCCTCACCGTATTCCCCTTGAGCTAAGGTCACACAAACCTCGCCCAATCACTCTGGTAAGTCTTCAAGGTAGACTCCCAAACCTTCACAGACTTCGTTCACCGGCAATCCACAATGTCTCTTGGATGCTCAGAACGCGACGCCTAACCGGCTGGAGGACGCACAGTCCTCAAGTGTAATAAGTCTTCAGATCACACAGACAAGAAGACTTAAGTGATGCCCAATTCTCTTTGGCTCTGGGTGGTTAGGGCTTTATCCTCGCAAGGAATTCTCTCTCAAAGGCTTCGAGGTGGGTTGCTCTCAAATGACAAAAGCCGTACTCTCAATCTGAGCAGCCAACCATTTATGGCTATAGGGGGTGGGCTATTTATAGCCACTTGGCAACCCGACCTGATTTGTCCGAAATGACCCTGGGTCACTAAGGAACTGACACGTGTTCCAACGGTCAGATTTCAAACTCACACGACAACTTTACTTGGGCTACAAGCAAAGCTGACTTGTCCGACTCTTGACAAGATTCGCTCTCATAGTCTTCACTCGAAGACATAGGTTTTTGGTTAGGCATCACTTCAGTCATTCTGACTGGTTCTCTTGGACCCCACTTAACAGTACGGTGGTTCCTATGACTCAACACAAAAGAAAAAGAACTACGAAAGATCTAAGTCTTCGAGCTCCATAGGCTTCAGGTGGTGTCTTCTCTTGTCATAGTCTTCAATGTGAATATCTTCATATACCACCTTTGACTTCAATGTCTTCATACATTTTTAGGGGTCATCTCTGGTAGGAAAACCGAATCAATGAGGGACTTCTACCCGTGTTATCCTGCAATTCTCATAAACACATTAGTCCCTCAACTAGGTTTGTCGTCAATACTCCAAAACCAACTAGGGGTGGCACTAGATGCACTTACAGTCACCGACCAAGAGCACTGGAACGAAGAGTTGCTGCTCCAATTTTATGCCACACGTCACATACGTGGTTACAACAGAGATCCGAAGACTTGGGTCCTTGAGTGGATGACAAGAAATGTTCATCATGAAGCCAAAGCCTTTGATATCATTGAGCTCACTGGTCTGCCCACTCCTCGAGATCTCTATGAACCTGGTTGTCAGCTTCATAGTGAAGCTATGGAGAGCATCTTTCAGAAGCCTGAACCGAACATGAGTCAGATGCTCAGTATGATGAAGCCTTTGCCACAAGATGATGCATATCCTAAGGAGTTCCTTGTTGAAGACCTTGAGTATCTGTCAAGGACTATCTATCACATTATAAGGCGAACTCTCTGGCCCATCAAAGGGCATTCTCCACATGCAAAGCTGGAAGGTGCAATGAAGACTTTGGTCTTCTATATTCTTCATGGCAAATGCTTCAATGCACAAGACTTCTTCATCCGCCAACTTGCTGCATCAGGATATGATCTTTTTGGCTTGAAGTTCTACGCTCCATGGATAATGCGGCTGATTAAACTCCACTCAACTATCTCATATCAGCCATCTGCTCGCAATCATCGGATCTTTCTGCCTGATGTGGATATGTCCGTTGAAGCCATTTATCCAGAGCCTGCCAAGGAACCTCTTAGTCTTCAGAATGCGGAGCATCAAAGTTTCACTTAGAACATTGAAGGAGTTGAAGCAGTCACTCGTGTTTATCCTCTGGCTGGTACTACACGTGCACCTCATCGTGCCCTTACTGAAGCCACTGAAAGCACTATTGCCCAATGACCCAAGAAGCGATCTCGTGTTCTCAATGACCGAGAGCTTCTGGTTGCTCTTCATCAGAAACAGGATAGGCATCATGACTGACTGAAGCGCCAAATGCAAAGCCTCTTGGTGGATGTCAACCGCATTCGCAATCTTGCCACCAAGAATGCCTTTGTTGCCCATGAAACCTGTCGGCGTACATGGAAAGGGCTGACGCTTATGTGTTCTGAGGATGATCTTCAAGAGGATGGCTTCTCTGAACGTTTCAAGTTTGACTCCACACCTCCCCGAAGGACTATGCTGCGACGAACTCCATCTTTTGAAGACTCTGAGTTCTCTTCCTCTGCGGCAACTGTGAATGCCAGAGTGATCGAGGACGAAGATGATGCCACTTCACCGCCCCCTACTTCTGCACGCATCGACACTTCTCCAAGTTCTTCTGCACCGCCAAACACCACCGATGACCTTGCTGCTTCACCTACTCTTCATGGGAACGAGTAGATGCTCTATGTCTTCAAACCTTTTTGGTCCTCGTTGACAAAAGGGGGAGAAGCATATGAGTTTGATAGTCTTCAAGCGGGTCCATATGGGCGTTTACTTTATGTTTTGCCTGGTGTTTACAACTCTCGTTTTGATATATTTGGTTCTTTGAGTTGTAACACTTAAACTCGATGGTCGTCTGCTACTTATTTGCTATTTTGTGATGCGATGATAAATTCCGCATGTGCGACGATAAATTCCGCACTTAGATCATTTTGCAGACGTCCATTTTTCATTATGCATGTCATTATCTTCACATACCTTTCATGCATGATGAATTGTCATCATAAGTTGAAGAGGATCTCCACAAGTACAACCTGCCATGTGCATTTGCATTCCAAAAGCAAATTACTTATATGCACATATTTAGGGGGAGCCCTTGCAACTTATGAAGACAATTCCTTATCCTTTACAATTTCACATATTATATTCCCCGTTGAAAACTTTAACTAGTTTGTCATCAATCACCAAAAAGGGGGAGATTGTAAGTGCATCTAGTGCCACCCCTAGTTGGTTTTGGAGTATTGACGACAAACCTAGTTGAGGGACTAATGTGTTTGTGAGAATTGCAGGATAACACAGGTAGAAAGTCCCTCATTGATTCGGTTTTCCTACCAGAGATGACCCCTAAAAATGTATGAAGACATTTAAGTCAAAGGTGGTATGTGAAGACATTCACATTGAAGACTATGACAAGAGAAGACATCGCATGAAGACTATGGAGCGCGAAGACTTAGATCTTTCGTAGTTCTTTTTCTTCTTTGTTGATTCATAGGAACCACCGTACTGTCAAGTGGGGTCCAAGAAAACTAGTCAGAATGACTGAAGTGATGCTTAACCAAAATCCTATGTCTTCGAGTGAAGACTATGAGAGCGAATCTTGTTCAGAGTTGGACAAGTCAACTTTGCTTGTAGCCCAAGTAAAGTTGCCATGTGTGTTTGAAATCTGACCATTGGAACACATGTCAGTTCCTTAGTGACCCAGGGTCATTTCGGACAAATCAGGTTGGGTTGCCTAGTGGCTATAAATAGCCCACCCACTACAACCATAAACGGTTGGCTGCTCAGAGTTAAAGTACGGCTTTTGTCGTTTGAGAGCAACCCACCTCGAAGCCTTTGAGAGAGAATTCCTTGAGAGGATAAAGCCCTAACCACCCAGAACCAAAGAGTGTTAGGCATCACTTAAGTCTTCTTGTCTGTGTGATCTGAAGACTTATTACACTTGAGGACTGTGAATCCTCCAGCCGGTTAGGCGTTGCGTTCTGAGCATCCAAGAGTCATTGTGGATCGCCGGTGAACGAAGTCTGTGAAGGTTTGGAAGTCTACCTTGAAGACTTACCAGAGTAATTGGGTGAGGACTGGGTGTCCTCAGCTCAAGGGGAATAAGGTGAAGAGGAGGTCTTCTGAGTTGAATCCCAGCCTCCCTAACCATACGTACAGTTGTCACAGCAACTGGAACTGGTCCAACAAATCATTGTCTTCAACGAGTCACTGGTTTCATCCTTCCCTTCCCTTTACTTACTGTTGGTTCTTGTGAAGTCATTGTACGATAGCATAACCATTCGACTTCACTAAGTGATTATGTGTACTGATTGGCTTCTCAACATCTTCGTACCTGATCCTTACTGCCTAGCTGCCATTTGTCATTGTGCTTTCACTTCATTGAATACATGACTATGGTTTGCCTAGTGTAGTCTACCTTCCGCTGCATGATAATAGGTTTATTTCTATCGTTTGTCTTCGAAACTTACATGTTTTGAAGACTTTCATAAAAATCGCCTATTCACCCCCCTCTAGTCGATCACTAGTGTTGGGGAACGTAGCATAAATTCAAAATTTTCTACGCATCACCAAGATCAATCTATGGAGTAATCTAGCAACGAGGGAAGGAGAGTTCATCTACATACCCTTGTAGATCGCTAAGCGGAAGCGCTCAAGTGAACGGGGTTGATGGAGTCGTACTCGTCGTGATCCAAATCACCGATGATCCTAGTGCCGAACGGACGGCACCTCCGTGTTGAACACACGTACAGCCCGGTGACGTCTCCTATGCCTTGATCCAGCAAGGGGAGAAGGAGAGGTTGGGGAGGACTCCATCCAGCAGCAGCACGACGGCGTGGTGGTGGTGGAGGAGCGCAGGACTCCAGCAGGGCTTCGCCAAGCACTACGAGAGACGAGGAGGAAGAGGGGTAGGGCTGCACCAACAAGGAGATTGAATCACATGTGTTGGGCAGCCCCAAACCTCAAGTATATATAGGGGGAGGGGAGGGGCTGCGACCCCACCTAGGGTTCCCTCCCTAGGGGTGGCGGCCAGCCCTAGATCCCATCTAGGGGGCGGCCAAGGGGCAGAGAGGGGGGCGCACCACTATGTGGGCCTTAGGCCCATCTGGGCCTAGGGTTTGCCCCCTTCCCCTCTTGGAGGCGCCTTGGGCCTTGGTGGGAGGCGCCCCAGCCCACCTAGGGGCTGGTCCCTTCCCACTATTGGCCCATGTAGGCCTCCGAGGATGGTGGCCCCACCTGGTGGACCCCCGGACCCCTCCGGTGGTCCCGGTACACTACCGGTGATGCCCGGAACACTTTCGGTGGCCAAAACCATACTTCCTATATATCAATCTTTACCTCCGGACCATTCCGGAACTCCTCGTGACGTCCGGGATCTCATCCAGGACTCCGAACAACATTCGGTAACCGCGTACATACTTTCCCTATAACCCTAGCGTCATCGAACCTTAAGTGTGTAGACCCTACGGGTTCGGGAGTCATGCAGACATGGCCGAGACAACTCTCCGGTCAATAACCAACAGCGGGATCTGGATACCCATGCTGGCTCCCACATGCTCCACGATGATCTCATTGGATGAACCACGATGTCAAGGACTTAATCAATCCCGTATACAATTCCCTTTGTCTATCGGTATGATACTTTCCCGAGATTCGATCGTCGGTATCCCGATACCTTGTTCAATCTCGTTACCAGAAAGTCTCTTTACTCGTTCCGTAACACATCATCCCGTGATCAACTCCTTGATCACATTGTGCACATTATGATGATGTCCTACCGAGTGGGCCCAGAGATACCTCTCCGTTTACACGGAGTGACAGATCCCAGTCTCGATTCGTGCCAACCCAACAGACACTTTCGGATATACCTGTAGTGTACCTTTATAGCCACCCAGTTACGTTGTGACATTTGGCACACCCAAAGCACTCCTACGGTATCCAGGAGTTGCACAATCTCATGGTCTAAGGAAATGATACTTGACATTAGAAAAGCTTTAGCATACGAACTACATGATCTTGTGCTAGGCTTAGGTTTGGGTCTTGTCCTTCACATCATTCTCCTAATGATGTGATCCCGTTATCAACGACATCCAATGTCCATGGTCAGGAAACCGTAACCATCTATTGATCAACGAGCTAGTCAACTAGAGGCTTACTAGGGACATGGTGTTGTCTATGTATCCACACATGTATCTGAGTTTCCTATCAATACAATTCTAGCATGGATAATAAACGATTATGATGAACAGGGAAATATAATAATAACCAATTTATTATTGCCTCTAGGGCATATTTCCAATAGTCTCCCACTTGCACTAGAGTCAATAATCCAGTTCACATCGATATGTGATTAACACTCAAGGTCACATCCCCATGTGACTAACACCCAAAGAGTTCTGGGTTTGATCATGTTATGCTTGTGAGAGAGGTTTCAGTCAACGGGTCTGCAACATTCAGATCCGTATGTACTTCGCAAATTTCTATGTCATCTTGTAGATGCAACTACTACGCTACATTTGGAGCCATTTCAAATAATTGTTCTACTTGGAGCTATTCTAAATTGTTGCTCCATTATACGTATCCGGTATCTCTACTCAGAGCTATCCGGATAGGTGTTAAGCTTGCATCGACGTAACTCTTTACGTCGAACTCTTTATCACCTCCATAACCGAGAAACATATCCTTATTCCTCTAAGGATAATTTAGACCGCAATCTGGTGATCTACTCCTAGATTACCTTTGTACCCTCTTGCCAGATATGTGGCAAGGCACACATCAGGTGCGGTACTCAGCATGGCATACCGTATAGAGCCTATGACAAAAGCATAGGGGACGACCTTCGTCCTTCCTCTTTCTTCTGCCGTGGTCGAGCTTTAAGTCTTAACTTCATACCTTACAACTCAGGCAAGAACTCCTTCTTTGACTGATCCATCTTGAACACCTTCAAGATCATGTCAAGGTATGTGCTCATTTGAAAGTACCATTAAGCGTTTTGATCTATCCTTATAGATCTTGATGCTCAATGTTCAAGTAGCTTAATCCAGGCTTTCCATTGAAAAACACTTTCCAAATAACCCTATATGCTTCCCAGAAATTCTATGTCATTTCTGATCAACAATATGTCAACAACATATATTTATCAGAAATTCTATAGTGCTCCCACTCACTTCTTTGGAAATACAAGTTTCTCATAAACTTTGTATACACCCAAAATCTTTGATCATCTCATCAAAGCATACATTCCAACTCCGAGATGCTTACTCCAGTCCTTAGAAGGATTGCTGGAGCTTTGCATACTTATTAGCATCTTTCAGGATTGACAAAACCTTCCGGTTGTATCACATACAACCTTTCCTCAAGAAAATCGTCGAGGAAACAATGTTTTGACATCCTATCTGCAAGATTTCATAAATAATGCAGTAATCGCTAATATAATTCCAACAGACTCTTAGCATCGCTACAAGTGAGAAAGTCTCATCGTAGTCAACTCCTTGAACTTGTCGGAAAACATCTTAACGACAAGTCGAGCTTTCTTAATGGTGATACTTACCATCATTGTCCGTCTTCCTTTTAAAATCCATATGTACCTAACAGCCTTACGACCATCAAGTAGTTCTTCCAAAGTCTACACTTTGTTTTCATATATGGATCCTCTCTCGGATTATATGGCCTCAAGCCATTTTGGAATCCAGGCCCACCATCACTTCTCCATAGCTCGTAGCTTCATTGTTGTCTAGCAACATGACTTCCAAGATAGGATTACGTACCACTCTGAAGTAGTACGCATCCTTGTCATCCCACGAGGTTTGGTAGTGACTTGATCTGAAGTTTCATGATCACTATCATAAGCTTCCACTTCAATTGGTGTAGGTGCCACAGGAACAACTCCCTGTGCCCTGCCACACACTAGTTGAAGAGACGGTTCGAAGTCTCCACCATCCTCCCACTCAATTCTTTCGAGAGAAACTTTTCCTCGAGAAAGGACCCGATTCTAGAAACAATCCCTTATTGCTTTCGGATCTGAGACAGGAGGTATACCCAACTGTTTTGGGTGTCCTATGAAGATGCATTTATCCGCTTTGGGTTCGAGCTTATCAGCCTGAAACTTTTTCACATAAGCGTCACAGCCCCAAACTTTTAAGAAATGACAGCTTAGGTTTCTCTAAACCATAGTTCATACGGTGTCATCTCATCGGAATTACGTGGTGCCCTATTTAAAGTGAATGTGGTTGTCTCTAATGCCTAACCCATAAACTATCGTGGTAATTCGATAAGAGACATCATGGTATGCATCATATCCAATAGGGTGCAGTTATGATGTTCGGACACACCATCACACTATGGTGTTCCAGGCTGTATTAGTTGTGAAACAATTTCCACAATGTCTTAATTCTGTGCCAAACTTGTAATTCAGATATTCATCTCTATGATCATATCATAGATATTTTATCCTCTTGTCACGACGATCTTTCAACTTCACCCTGAAATTACTTGAACCTTTAAATAATTCAGACTCGTGATTCATCAAGTAAATATACTCAACATCTACTCAAATCATCTATGAAGTAAGAACATAACGATATCCACTACACACCTCAGCACTCATTGGACTGCACACATCAAAATGTATTACTTCCAACAAGTTGCTTTCTAGTTCCATTTTACTGAAAACGAGGCTTTCAGTCATCTTTCCCATGTGGTATGATTTGCATGTCTCAAGTGATTCAAAATCAAGTGAGTCCAAACAGTCCATTTGCATGGAGTTTCTTCATGCATATACACCAATAGACATGGTTCACATGTCTCAAACTTTTCAAAACGAGTGAGCCCAAAGATCCATCAACATGGAGCTTCTTCATGCGTTTTATACCGATATGACTTACGTGGCATTGCCACAAGTAGGTGGTACTATCATTACTATCTTTTGGAATGAACATGTGTATCACTACGATCGAGATTCAATAAACCATTCATTTTAGGTGTAAGACCATCGAAGATATTATTCAAATAAACAGAGTAACCATTATTCTCCTTAAATGAATAACCGTATTGCGATAGACATAATCCAATCATGTCTTTGCTTAACGCAAACACCAATCTCGATGGTAGAGGGATCATGCAATTCTTGATCACATCAAGCTTGGGAAAAACTTCCAACACATATCGCCAGCTCACCTTTAGCTAGTCTCCGTTTACTCCGCAGCCTTTTATTTCGAGTTTACTAACACTTAGCAGTCGAACCGGTATCTAATACCATGGTGCTACTAGGAGTACTAGTAAAGTACACATTAACACAATGTATATCCAATATACTTCTACCGACCTTGCCAGACTTCTCATATACCAAGTATCTAGGGTAATTCTACTCCAGTGGCTGTTCCCCTTATTACAGAAGCACTTAGTCTCGGGTTTGGGTTCAACCTTGGGTTTCTTCACTAGAGCAGCAGCTGATTTGCCATTTCATGAAGTATCCCTTCTTGCCCTTGCCCTTCTTGAAACTAGTGGTTTCACCAACCATCAACAATTGATGCTCCTTCTTGATTTCTACTTTTGTGGTGTCAAACATCGCGAATATCTCAAGGATCATCATATATGTCCCTGATATATCATAGTTCATCACGAAGCTCTAGCAGCTTGGTGATAATGACTTCAGAGAAACATCACTATCTCATCTAGAAGATCAACTGCCACTCGATTCAAATGATTGTTGTACTCAGACAATCTGAGCACAAGCTCAACAATTGAGCTTTTCTCCCTTAGTTTGCAGGCTAAGAAAATCGTCGGAGGTCTTATACCTCTTGACGTGGGCACGAGCCTGAAATCCCAATTTCAGCCCTCGAAACATCTCATATGTTACGCGACGTTTCAAAACGTCTTCGGTGCCTCAACTCTAAACCGTTTAACTGAACTATTATGTAGTTATCGAAATGTGTATGTCAGATGTTCGCAACATCCACAGACGACGTTCGAGGTTCAGCACACTGAGCGGTGCATTAAGGACATAAGCCTTCTATGAAGCAATGAGGACAATCCTTAGTTTATGGACCTAGTCCGCATAATTGCTACTATCAACTTTCAACTAAATTTTCTCTAGGAACATATCTAAACAGTAGAACTAAAGCGCGAGCCACGACATAATTTGCGAAGACCTTTTGACTATGTTTAGGATAATTAAGTTCATCTTATGAACTCCCACTCAGATAGACATCCCTCTAGTCATCTAAGAGATTACATGATCTGAGTCAACTAGGCCGTGCCCGATCATCACGTGAGACGGACTAGTCATCATCGGTGAACATCTTCATGTTGATCGTATCTACCATACGACTCATGCTCGACCTTTCGGTCCTCCGTGTTCCGAGGCCATGTCTGTACATGCTAGGCTCGTCAAGTCAACCTAAGTGTTTCGCATGTGTCCCGAGGCCATGTCTGTACATGCTAGGCTCGTCAACACCCGTTGTATTCGAACGTTAGAATCTATCACACCCGATCATCACGTGGTGCTTCGAAACAACGAACCTTCGCAACGGTGCACAGTTAGGGGGAACACTTTCTTGAAATTTTAATGAGGGATCATCTTATTTACTACCGTCGTTCTAAGCAAATAAGATGCAAAAACATGATAAACATCACATGCAATCAAAAAGTGACATGATATGGCCAATATCATTTTGCTCCTTTTTGATCTCCATCTTCGGGGCTCCATGATCATCGTTGTCACCGGCATGACACCATGATCTCCATCATCATGATCTCCATCATCATGTCTTCATGAAGTTGTCTTGCCAACTATTACTTCTACTACTACAGCTAACGGTTAGCAATAAAGTAAAGTAATTACATGACGTTTATATTGACACGCAGGTCATAAATAAATTAAGACAACTCCTATGGCTCCTGCCGGTTGTCATACTCATCGACATGCAAGTCATGATTCCTATTACAAGAACATGATCATCTCATACATCACAGATATCATTCATCACATCCTTTGGCCATATCACATCACAAAACACTTGCTGCAAAAACAAGTTAGACGTCCTCTAATTGTTGTTGCAAGTTTTTACGTGGCTGCTATAGGTTTCTAGCAAGAACGTTTCTTACCTACGCCAAAATCACAACGTGAATTGCCAATTTCTATTTACCCTTCATAAGGACCCTATTCATCGAATCCGATCCGACTAAAGTGGGAGAGACAGACACCCGCCAGCCACCTTATGCAACTAGTGCATGTCAGTCGGTGGAACCGGTCTCACGTAAGCGTACGTGTAAGGTTGGTCCGGGCCTGTAAGTGCATCTAGTGCCACCCCTAGTTGGTTTTGGAGTATTGACGACAAACCTAGTTGAGGGACTAATGTGTTTGTGAGAATTGCAGGATAACACAGGTAGAAGTCCCTCATTGATTCGGTTTTCCTACCAGAGATGACCCCTAAAAATGTATAAAGACATTGAAGTCAAAGGTGGTATATGAAGATATTCACATTGAAGACTATGACAAGAGAAGACACCACATGAAGCCTATGGAGCTCGAAGACTTAGATCTTTCTTAGTTCTCTTTCTTCTGTGTTGAGTCATAGGAACCACCGTACTGTTAAGTGGGGTCCAAGAGAACCAGTCAGAATGACTGAAGTGATGCTTAAACAAAACCTATGTCTTCGAGTGAAGACTTTGAGAGCGAATCTTGTCCAGAGTCGGGCAAGTCAGCTTTGCTTGAAGCCCAAGTAAAGTTGTCGTGTGAGTTTGAAATCTGACCATTGGGACACGTGTCAGTTCCTTAGTGACCCAGGGTCATTTCGGACAAATTAGGTCGGGTTGCCAAGTGGCTATAAATAGCCCACCCCCTACAACCATAAACGGTTGGCTGCTCAGATTCAGAGTACGGCTTTTGTCGTTTGAGAGCAACCCACCTCGAAGCCTTTGAGAGAGAATTCCTTGCAAGGATAAAGCCCTAACCACCCAGAGCCAAAGAGAATTAGGCATCACTTAAGTCTTCTTGTCTGTGTGATCTGAAGACTTATTACACTTGAGGACTATGCATCCTCCAGCCGGTTAGGCGTCGCGTTCTGAGCATCCAAGAGACATTGTGGATTGCCGGTGAACGAAGTCTGTGAAGGTTTGGGAGTCTACCTTGAAGACTTACCAGAGTGATTGGGCGAGGTCTGTGTGACCTTAGGTCAAGGGGAATACGGTGAGGACTGGATGTCCTGAGCTGCGAGTTCAGGACTGGGTGTCCGAGACTGTGTGTCCTAAGGTTTAAATACCTAGCCGCCCTAACCAGACGTACAGTTGTCACAGCAACTGGAACTAGTCCAACAAATCATTGTCTTCAGCGAGTCATTGGTTTCATCTTCCCTTCCCTTTACTTACTATTACTCCTTGTGAAGTCATTGTATGTTCGCACTATCTTTTGTCTTCACTGAGTGACTGCGTGTTCTGTGTGGCTTCACAATATCTTCCTACCTGATCCTTACTACATTGCTGCTATTAGTCATTGTGCTTTCACTCTATTGAATACTTGACTATGGCTTGCCTAGTGTAGTCTACCTTCCGCTGCAGGGTAATAGGTTTATTTCTATCGTTTGTCTTCATAACTTCCACGTTTTGAAGACTTCCATAAAAATCGCCTATTCACCCCCCCTCTAGTCGATATAACGCACTTTCAATTGGTATCAAAGCAAGGTGCTCCCTTGTTCTGTGTGATTCAGTTTAACCACCTGGAGTTTTAGCAATGTCGACTGCAGGGATAATTAAAGTCTCCGCTGCGTGCCCCGTCTTCGATGGAACTGAATATCCCTACTGGAAGAATAAGATGCGCATGCATCTTGAAGCCATTGACGTCGACCTATGGTATGTCGTCAAGAACGGCGTTCCCAAGGCTGGAGAAGGTGTCACTGCTGCTGATGTCAAGAAGTTCGTTCAACTGGACTCTACTGCCAAAAATATCATCTATGGTCATCTGACCAAAGGACAGTATGGCCGTGTGAGTGCTTTGGAAACATCTAAGCTGGTCTGGGACTGGCTCTCCAAGGTCAATGAAGGCGTCTCAACCCAGAGAGATCAGAGAATCAGTGTCCTTCGCAACCTCTTCAACCGCTTCAAGCGAAATGACAATGAGAATGTCCAGCTCACATTTGACCGACTCACTGACATCACAAATGAGCTTCAAGCCCTCCGCGCTACTGAGATCACCAAACATGAAGTCGTCAAGACACTACTGAGATCACTTGATAGTTCGTTTGACACCCTAGCCCTGATGATTCAAGAACATCCTGATTTCAAGACACTCGTTCCGTATGACATACTTGAGAGGCTCAACACACATGAGTTTCAGCTTTCTGAGAAAAGAGATATCTACGGTCCAAAATATGGGCGAACTCGTGCCTTGAAGGCAAAAGCTGTCTCCTCATCTGAAGAAGAATCTGACAGCAGTTCGGATGATCCTGAAGACATTGGAAGGGAACTTGCTATGCTTGTGAAGAAGTTCCAAAAATTCACCAAGAAGAAAGGTTTTAGAAAGTCTTCCCGATCAAGCTCAAGGAATGATGAAGCTTCTGCTCACGACTACAAGAAGAAAACATGTCACAAGTGCAAGAAACCTGGCCACTTCATCTCTGAGTGTCCTCAGTGGGACAATGAGAACAAAAAGAAGAAGAAGAGCAAGGAATATGACTCTGACGACAAGAAGAAGAAGAAATACTCAAAGTCTTCTTCCAGGTCTTCCTCAAAGTCTTCATCACACAAGAAGAGCTCATCTGGCAAGGCACGTGCATTTGTTGGCAAGGAAATGGACTCAGAGGAGGAGTCCGCTTCTAAGGAGGCGGAGGTGGAGTCTGAGGAGGAGTCCGATTCAGGCGTCGCAAGTCTGGCTACAACATACGTTGCCAAGTCCATCTTCAACACTGAAGACAATGACTTCATCACCGACACCGACGCAAATGACAAGGACTACTCCGCTTCTACCTACTGCTTCATGGCACGCGGTGCCAAGGTAAACACACGCACTACTCACTATCAAACATCTAGTGACGATGACTCTGATTGTGGTTCAAAACCCAGCTACAAAACACTTGCTAAAATTGCAACTGAACAACAGAAAGCTATGGAACAATTCAAAAGCTGTTAGACAGAAGCGATGATTTGTTAGGTGCTGAAATGACTCGATCTAAATCCTTAATTGAAGACATAAAAAATCTTCACGTTAAGTATGTGGAACTTGAAAGTCGTCATGAAACTCTCTCAACAACTCATGAAAAGCTTTCCTATGATTATCTTCAAAGGAAGCAAGATCTTGAGAAATTGAGAGCGGCTCATGAAGATCTTCAAATGGAAAACGAGTCACTTCGCGCCAAACAGATCAGTTTCGCTCAGGAAGGATTTGAACCACCATGTCTTAAATGCATTGAGCGTGATAATGCTACTTCTGTTGCTGAATGTTCTACTGCTACTACTGTTGCAATATCTTCAACTTTTGATGTGGTAACTAACCCCTCTGCGGAGGATACCACTGCTATTGCTGATGAGAATGCTAGGTTGAAGACATTGCTTGAAACAGGGATGTACAAAAGTCTTAAAGGGCATCAGACACTATGTGATGTCCTCAAAAAGCAGATTCTGAACCGAAACCCAAGGAAAGAGGGTGTTGGGTTCGTAAGGAAAATGAATGCTGATGGCTCTTACTGGAAACCTGAGCAGTACCCCAAAACCACGTGGGTTGCTGCAAAGGAACCTTCAGCAGATCCATCCAATCTATCTAGCTTCACTTTTGCTAACCCCATTATCATTGATGAATCCCTTGATGCAAACTATAAACTATTTAAGAATCAGAATGGTGAAGTGTTTGCCAGGTACATTGGTACTAACTGCAGGAATGGACCGCCTATGAAGAAGATCTGGGTTCCAAAAAGGTGTCTGGTGAATCTTCCTGTGAATGTCATCATGACACCTCACGTGAAGAAGAAAAACCTCAGACCAAAGGCTTCATACGGTCCAAAGGCTTCATACAGACAGAGGACTCACCTGAGTCACACTAACGCAAATGTTTTGCAGGGAAACCATACTCAGGCATATGAATATGAGAGCGGTTCGTCAAACCGCCATGTTCATAAGACCAAGAACTATTCTGCTTATTCTTATGAGTACTATTGTCCGCCTGCAAGACTGTTTGCTAGGGCTCCAAAGCCAAATTCTCAGATGCTGCACTCAGACTTATTGCTTCTCAGCCACCCTTGAAGATGTGGGTGGCTAAGAAAGCTTAACTCTCTTTTGCAGGGAAAGTTCTCCAACAGAAAACCAAAATCGTCTGACGCTATTGCTGGGGACCTTAAACATCTTGTAGGGCACAAGATCAAATGCCCGAATGGTCTTACTATGTACTTCGTTCCTGAATCGCTTGCTACTCTCCCTATTAGTCCTAATCTGGATCTAGGCTTTCATATCCCATTGGTTCGTCAAATTTTTTTGCTTCACAATGCTCTTGGTGAAGCCTATCCCCCTAATTGCACTGTAGGGTATGACACCAGCGTCTTCAGAATGGATTATTGATAGTGGGTGAACAAATCACATGACTAGCAAAAGAAGTCTTCTTATGGACTCAACCTTACGTCCGTCCGACAAGAGCCACATCACATTTGCTGACACTGGTAAAAGTAAGGTATTGGGTCTAGGTAGAGTTGCAATCTCAAGGGATCAACACATGGACAAAGTCATGTTTGTTGAATCCCTTGGCTTCAACTTAATGTCTGTCTCAATGCTTTGCGATTTGAACATGATCGTAATATTTGGAAAATATCGTTGCCTTGTACTAATGGAATCTGACAAGTCTCTAGTGTTTGAAGGGTAACGAAAAGATGATTTGTACGTGGTAGATTTCTCAGCAGGACCACAGCTTGCCGTATGTCTTCTGGCAAAAGCTTCAGAATGCTGGCTCTGGCATCGGAGGCTTGGGCATGCTGGCATGAGGAACCTTCACACCCTTGCAAAGAAGAAGCATGTCATAGGCATCGAGGGCGTCAAGTTCAAGAAAGATCACTTATGCGGTGCCTGTGAGGCAGGAAAGATGACGAGGGCCAAACATCCCTCGAAGACAATCATGACCACTACTCGACCCTTCGAACTGCTTCACATGGATCTTTTCGGTCCCACTCATTACTCAACTCTTACTACTATTGCATGCCTCTATGGCTTCATTATTGTTGATGATTACTCTAGATACACTTGGGTGCACATAATCCTTTACAAGACTGAAGTGCAGGATGTCTTCAGACGCTTCGCCAATCGAGCTATGATCAATTATGGCACCAAGATAAAGCACATCAGAAGTGACAATGGCACTAAATTCAAGAACACTGGCCTTGATACATATCTTGATACCTTGGGCATCACACATGAATTCTCATCCCCGTACACGCCACAGCAGAATGGCATCGTCGAACGCAAGAACAGAACACTCATTGAGATGGCCAGAACAATGCTAGATGAATACAAGACCCCAAGAAAATTCTGGCCTGAAGCCATTGATACTGCATGCCATACAATCAATCGTGTTTATCTTCACAAGCTTCTGAACAAGACATCCTGTGAGCTCCTTACTGGCAAGAAGCCAAATGTCAGTTACTTCAGAGTATTTGGCGCAAGGTGCTGGATCAAGGACCCACATCACACCTCAAAGTTTGCACCAAAAGCACATGAGGGTTTTATGCTTGGATATGGAAAGGATTCGCACTCCTACAGAGTCTTCAATCTCTTTCATTACAAAGTGGTTGAAACAGTGGATGTGCGGTTCGATGAGACCAATGGTTCACAAAGAGAGCAACTGCCAAATGTGCTAGATGAAGTTCCATCCAGAGAATCAATCAAGATAGTGGGAACTGGAGAAATTATACCTTCTGAAGCTCATCCTGAAGAAGAACTTATCATCTCAGCACCTGATCAACATGAAGACAATGCTCAGCCTGAAGACATTCCTTCTAACAACGACAATGATCAGCAAGAGCAAAGTCTTCGCCCTGTACATCCTCGCGTTGCCAATGAAGTGCAGATTGAAAGAATAATTGATAGCATCAATGCACCCGGTCCACTCACTCGTTCAAGAGCAGCTCAGCTAGCAAATTTCTGTGGGCACTTCGCATTCGTCTCACTAACAGAACCCAAGAAAGTTGAAGAAGCCTTCATGGAACCTGAATGGATTCAAGCTATGCAAGAAGAGCTTCAACAGTTCGAGCTGAATAATGTATGGGAACTAGTTAAGAGTCCTGATCCACGGAAGCACAATATAATAGGCACCAAATGGATATACCGCAACAAGCAAGATGAGCATGGTCAAGTTGTCAGAAACAAAGCTCGTCTCGTTGCTCAAGGATATACTCAAGTGGAAGGCATTGAATTCAATGAAACATTTGCTCCTGTGGCTAGACTTGAAGCCATACGCATACTGCTGGCCTATGCAAATCATCACAACATACTTCTATATCAAATGGATGTGAAGAGTGCTTTTCTCAATGGCAAGATTGAAGAAGAAGTGTATGTTGCACAACCGCCTGGCTTTGAAGATCCAAAACATCCTGACATGGTATACAAGCTCAACAAGGCACTGTATGGCCTCAAACAAGCCCCTCTGGCCTGGTATGACACACTCAAATACTTCCTAAAGAGCAAAGGCTTCATACCTGGTTCCCTAGACCCCACTCTCTTCACGAAGACATATGGTGGTGAACTGTTTGTGTGTCAAATATATGTGGATGACATTATCTTCGGCTGCACCAATCAGAAGTACAGTGAAGAGTTTGGATATATGATGCAGGAGCAATATCAGATGTCCATGATGGGAGAGCTGAAGTTCTTCCTCGGTCTTCAAATACGACAACAACGCAACGGCATCTTCATATCTCAAGAGAAGTATCTCAAAGATTGCCTGAAGAAGTTCGGTATGCAAGACTGCAAAGGCTTCACAACACCAATGCCAGCCAAACATCATCTGGGTCCCGACGACAATGGTAAAGAGTTCGATCAAAAGGTATACCGCTCCATGATTGGTTCCTTACTTTATCTATGTGCATCTAGGCCAGATATTATGCTTAGTGTTTGCATGTGTGCTCGATTTCAAGCGGCACCAAAGGAGTCGCATCACTTAGCTGTGAAGCGAATTCTTCGATATTTGGCTCACACCCCAATTCTAGGATTATGGTATCCAAAGGGCTCAGAGTTTGATCTGGTTGGATTCTCGGATGCTGACTATGCTGGTGACAAAGTTGACCGCAAGTCTACATCAGGCACATGTCACTTTCTGGGACGATCACTTGTATGTTGGTCTTCAAAGAAGCGGAACTGTGTATCTCTCTCCACTGCTGAATCTGAATACATTGCTGCTGGATCTTGCTGCGCTCAGCTTCTGTGGATGAAGCAAACACTCAAGGACTATGGCATTCATCTGAAGCAAGTGCCACTTTACTGCGACAATGAAAGCGCCATCAAGATCGCCAACAAACCAGTTCAACACTCGAAGACAAAGCACATTAAAATTCGTCATCACTTTCTCAGAGATCATGTTGTGAAGGAAGATATTGATATCATACACGTCAACACTGAAGAGCAATTGGCAGATATCTTCACCAAGCCTTTGGATGAGAAGAGATTTTGCAAGTTACGGTGTGAGCTAAATATCCTGGAATCCTGAAATGTCCTGTGATCAGGCACACATCCTAACCCTTATGCATATTGATGACTTAGATGTGCAACACACGAAGTAAAGTATATCTTCAATCAATGAAGACATACATTCTAAGTGTGAATACATAAATTTGGAATTTGACTTCGGAGCGCCACGATAATTGTGCGCCGTGTCTGGGTCTAATACTTCCTATACGGTGGGTAACGCCACCACCAAATGTTCTATTTTGAAGTGTTTCACTCATGGCGTTACCTTGCAATGTCTTCACATTTGGTTTGGCTTCGATCTCAACATATCTTCATGATTATCTTCACTATGTTGATTATATATATATATATTAGTGTTCTGTCCTCTACAGCATTCACTTATAGCTATGTCTTCTTAGTTGAATCTTTTGAAATAAGTGAATGTGATCAGACCCTAACCTCTCTATGCTTTCTATCTCAAATTCTATCTCTCCAAATCATATGCATTCTATTGAAACTGTCGAATGTCTTCTCTGCGTCCTTGTCAGCAGAAGATATAGAGACAACCATTAAGTCCGTTTTCAATGCTCATTCCTCCACATGAAACCCGGAGAAGCAGGAACGACCACCCGACAATCCAGGCGTGCGTGGGACGTGGAACAAACCCAAAATTCCGCATAATGGCCACGTGTTCCTCAGATGCGAATCGCCAGGGGCACCTGTGTAATAGCGCAGTGCTGCCCATGTACCTATAAATACACACTTCACGGCGGTCATTATCTCTTCTTCCACTCTCGCACGAACCCTAGCGCCACCGCTAGCCCTCGACGACGCCGGCGACGAAGCGCTTCGCTGCCGCGACCTCTCCGACGCCGTCTTCACACCGACCGCGGACATCATCCTCTCCGTCGTCGCCGTAGGTGTCCTCCGTCGCCAAGTTAGGGCACGGAAGATCGAACTGCTCGGCCTCATCTTCCACTTCGTCTAGCAATTCTTAGTGTGGTAAATAAAACTTCCTTTTTACAGCACCGTTGATCCTATGGATTTGTCACTTTCTACCACAAGCAGTTTCTATTCACACAAGTTAGATCTCTCTCATACTGCATCTCATAACATGCCTAGTATATTCACTTATGCTTCACAAAGTAGTTAGATTCCTCACTTGTACTGATCTGTGGATTCGTACAAATCTGGAACCAACTCCTTATCTATGAGTGAATGTCTTCGCATGATGAGGTCAATGTCTTCTAAACTGGTTTATCTTCAAAATCTTCTGAGAATGCATATGACCTCGTCCCCTTCCCTCGCACCTTAATGCTGTCACAGGTACATGTCCGTGGGAGAATCCTTTGGTTCTTATAGTCTGCATTCATTTGCAGAATTCTTACAGCATCACATTAATTCTCCCGAAGCCAGTTCCTGTTGGTCCAGCAAGCGAAAACCTTTGAAGCCTTTGAACGTGTTGAAGCCTTTGAAGTTAAAGTTTATGGCTTCAGAGAAAGCAGCAAGGAAGGGTGGCAGAAAGCATCGTGGAGAAACATCCAGAGATCTGCCAGATGAACTCTCAGAACTGTACAAGACAGATCCTGAAGAGGATTACAATCAGCGCAAGACCCGAATCCAATGGATTCGAAGATATTGGGCAGAACAATGGTTCAAATACCGATTTGTAACCCAAGAATATGCTGAGAAAAATGCCATCAAGAGACCGTGGGGAGACATCCTATACAAGAATCTTCTACCCAGGTCCAGAGATGAAGCCATTGAACAAGGCTTCTATCCCTGCATGGTCCGTGGGCCACAGCCTGCTGATGCACACCCATCGTCACTACTATGGTGTCGTGATGACAATCTGTTCAAGCGCAACTTCCAGTTTGCCCAGAACTCAACGAAGCAGAACAAGAAGACTTTGGGGTTAGACTTCAACCCTGGTCCCTCAGCACCAAGGGCAGATGGCACATGAGATGCAGAACCCAATGTCATTGGTCCTTTCCACAACCTTGAAGGCCTCATCACCCGCATCTTCGTTCAAGGGACTGAAGTGAATGAGCCTGCAGCTGACGCTGAATCGGAAGAAGCTCCTGCAGCGCCGAAGACAAAGAAGATGAAGAAGTCTAAAACTTCAAAGCCTGCCCCCTCACCAAAAATCTCCCGGGCGAAGCCACTGGCAACTGCACCTCCTGAAGACAGTGTGCAGTCCGAAGACTTATCTCGCATCTCCAAGCCCCAGAAAGTCAAGATGCCTCTGCCTCACACCGGACAAGAGCTAACTGCTGCTGCCATTCTGCGCAATGACGACATTGATCTGTCAAGTGATGAAGATCTAGCAGATGACGCTCTTGAGCAACTCATCAAGAGCAAAGAAGAAGCAGAAATCTTCAATGATCTGCCTCTCTTTGATGTAACCATCATCCACAACTTCATTGACGAGTGGTTTGACACGCCAAACATCAGCTTTGAAGATCTACAACTACCCATTGGCCTCAGTGTCGCCTTCCAAGGCGCCATTGCTTCAGAGCTAGCTATCGCCCAGCGCATTGTTGAACTGAAGCAAAAGATTGACTATGAAAAGGCTCAGTTCAAGAAGCATATGGCCAAGCTCAGCGTGCAAGAAGTGAAGAACTTCAAGATCATGATGCACGAGCTAAAGGAAGCCTTTCTGAAGAAACATGCAGAAGCTCAGGGTTCGCGTGAGCGCATGAAGACTCTGGCTGACAGATGTGTGCAAGCCTATAATGAGGCTGAGAAGCGCAAGGCCCTTGGGCGTCCTGGCACCGACCCCAGGATGGCCGCAAAGAAGAAGAAGAAGCCCGCTACGGCAGAACCCGACGCACCAAGGCAGGAAGCAGTTCCGATTGTCTTCCCAACTAGAATGACTGGCTCGAAGCCAAAAAGCCAGTCAACCGCTTCAGAGCTCAAGAAGACGAGGACTGCTGAGGCTGAAGCAAGGAAGAGGAAATATCCTGAAGCCTCTCCTACAGCCCCCTCCAAGAAGAATAGGAAGACCAAGAAAGATCGGGCTGCTCCCACAGAGCCTTTGATAGTTGAACCTATTTCTATGGTCTATCCTGAAGCTGAACGCCAACTGACAATCCATGAGCCTACTTCCACAGAGGCTCATGAAGCTGAAGACTTTCCAACCGCTGATCCCATCGCTGCTGAAGACATTGGTCAACATGACCATGTAGGAGATGGTGCGGTCCTTCCTCAGCTTGAGAACAGCGAACTCATCAGCATTGGTCGTCCGCTGACGCCAATTGCACAGGATGCTTCATGGGCAGATCGCCCACAAGAGGTAGAAGACTATGAGGCCCAGCCCACTCCAACTCCACAGGCGTCGCCCGTGTTGCGCAGGCTTCGCAAAGGTCCAAGGCCTCAAATCTTTGTTGAAGACAATCCGGCTGCATCAGCCGCGGAAGAAGAAGTCCTACAAGTCCCCCTGTCCCACCAAGAAGCAGTTCTCAAGGAGAAAGTGCTTGTTACCGACCCTCCAGCTCGTCAAGTGGAGGATGAACATCTTGAGGCTGCCACAACCACAAATGAAGCTAATGTGGAGCCCTCCCCAACGGAAGAAGAAGACAGCGAAGCCACTGATCCCGTCACTTCTGTTCCTGAGTCTGCTGCCGGTCCACGGTTCGACTATCATGTTGAGCACAGGCCTCAGGTACAGAAGCCAATCCCAATATTGCCAAGGTTCCCAGGTCCTGCATCAGCACCTAGCTCCTTCAATATCAATGGCTTCAGGGCAGACAACACATTCTTCGATAGCTCCAGGAACCCCTACTCAAGGGAAAGGATATCATCTGATCGGTTCTGGAGCTATCCTCAGCGAAGCTATTACTCATGCATTCTTTACAACCAAGGTCGCATCTTCCCACATAAGCGCCTTGACATTGAAGCCATAGCTGGTCTGCCCTGTCTGGAAGAAGCTTCGGATTGCTTCAAGGAAGTTGGACTGCTGTCGTTCGTTACTGACCACGATAATGTGGAATTTGACTTCAGAGCGCCACGATAATTGTGCGCCGTGTCTGGGTCTAATACTTCCTATACGGTGGGTAACGCCACCATGAAATGTTCTATTTTGAAGTGTTTCACTCATGGCGTTACCTTGCAATGTCTTCACATTTGGTTTGGCTTCGATCTCAACATATCTTCATGATTATCTTCACTATGTTGATTATATATATATATATATATATATATTAGTGTTCTGTCCTCTACAACATTCACTTATAGCTATGTCTTCATTGTTGAATCTTTTGAACTAAGTGAATGTGATCAGACCCTAACCTCTCTATGCTTTCTATCTCAAATTCTATCTCTCCAAATCATATGCATTCTATTGAAACTGTCGAATGTCTTCTCTGCGTCCTTGTCAGCAGAAGATACAGAGACAACCATTAAGTCCATTTTCAATGCTCATTCCTCCACATGAAGTAGGAACGACCACCCGACAATCAAGGCGTGCGTGGGACGTGGAACAAACCCAAAATTCCGCATAATGGCCACGTGTTCCTCAGATGCGAATCGCCAGGGGCACCTGTGTAATAGCGCAGTGCCGCCCATGTACCTATAAATACACACTTCACAGCGGTCATTATCTCTTCTTGCACTCTCGCACGAACCCTAGCGCCACCGCTAGCCCTCGACGACGCCGGCGACGAAGCGCTTCGCTGCCGCAACCTCTCTGACGCCGTCTTCACGCCGACCGCGGACATCGTCCTCTCCGCCGTCGCCGTAGGTGTCATCCGTCGCCAAGTTAGGGCACGGAAGATCGAACTGCTCGGCCTCATCTTCCACTTCGTCTAGCAGTTCTTAGTGTGGTAAATAAAACTTCCTTTTTACAGCACCGTTGATCCTATGGATTTGTCACTTTCTACCACAAGCAGTTTCTATTCACACAAGTTAGATCTCTCTCATACTGCATCTCATAACATGCCTAGTATATTCACTTATGCTTCACCAAGTAGTTAGATTCCTCACTTGTACTGATCTGTGGATTCGTACAAATCTGGAACCAACTCCTTATCTATGAGTGAATGTCTTCGCAAAATGAGGTCAATGTCTTCTAAACTGATTTATCTTCAAAATCTTCTGAGAATGCATATGACCTCTTCCCCTTCCCTCGCACCTTAATGCTGTCACAGGTACATGTGTGTGGGAGAATCCTTTGGTTCTCATAGTCTGCATTCATTTGCATAATTCTTACAGCATCACATTAATTCTCCCGAAGCCAGTTCCTGTTGGTCCAGCAAGCGAAAACCTTTGAAGCCTTTGAACGTGTTGAAGCCTTTGAAGTTAAAGTTTATGGCTTCAGAGAAAGCAGCAAGGAAGGGTGGCAGAAAGCATCATGGAGAAACATCCAGAGATCTGCCAGATGAACTCTCAGAACTATACAAGACAGATCCTGAAGAGGATTACAATCAGCGCAAGACCCGAATCCAATGGATTCGAAGATATTGGGCAGAACAATGGTTCAAATAACGATTTGTAACCCAAGAATATGCTAAGAAAAATGCCATCAAGAGACCGTGGGGAGACATCCAATACAAGAATCTTCTACCCAGGTCCAGAGATGAAGCCATTGAACAAGGCTTCTATCCCTGCATGGTCCGTGGGCCACAGCCAGCTGATGCACACCCATCGTCACTACTATGGTGTCGTGACGACAATCTGTTCAAGCACAACTTCCAGTTTGCCCAGAACTCAGCGAAGCAGAACAAGAAGACTTTGGGGTTAGACTTCAACCCTGGTCCCTCAGCACCAAGGGCAGATGGCACATGAGATGCAGAACCCAATGTCATTGGTCCTTTCCACAACCTTGAAGGCCTCATCACCCGCATCTTCGTTCAAGGGACTGAAGTGAATGAGCCTGCAGCTGACGCTGAATCGGAAGAAGCTCCTGCAGCGCCGAAGACAAAGAAGATGAAGAAGTCTAAAACTTCAAAGCCTGCCCCCTCACCAAAAATCTCAAGGGCAAAGCCACTGGCAACTGCACCTCCTGAAGACAGTGTGCAGTCCGAAGACTTATCTCGCATCTCCAAGCCCCAGAAAGTCAAGATGCCTCTGCCTCACACCGGACAAGAGCTAACTGCTGCTGCCATTCTGCGCAATGACGACATTGATCTGTCAAGTGATGAAGATCTAGCAGATGACGCTCTTGAGCAACTCATCAAGAGCAAAGAAGAAGCAGAAATCTTCAATGATCTGCCTCTCTTTGATGTAACCATCACCACAACTTCATTGACGAGTGGTTTGACACGCCAAACATCAGCTTTGAAGATCTGCAGCTACCAATTGGCCTCAGTGTCGCCTTCCAAGGCGCCATTGCTTCAGAACTCGCTATTGCCCGGCGCATTGTTGAACTGAAGCAAAATATTGACTATGAAAAGGCTCAGTTCAAGAAGCATATGGCCAAGCTCAACGTGCAGGAAGTGAAGAACTTCAAGAGTACGATGCACGAGCTCAAGGAAGCCTTTGTAAAGAAATGTGCAGAAGCTCAGGGTTCGCATGAGCGCAGAAGACTCTGGCTGACAGATGTGTGCAAGCCTATAATGAGGCTGAGAAGCGCAAGGCCCTTGGGCATCCTGGCATCGACCCCAGGATGGCCGCAAAGAAGAAGAAGAAGCCTGCTACGGCTGAACCTGACGCACCAAGGCAGGAAGCAGTTCCTATTGTCTTCCCAACTAAAATGACTGGCTCGAAGCCAAAAAGCCGGTCAACAGCTTCAGAGCTCAAGAAGACAAGGACTTCTGAGGCTGAAGCTAGGAAGAGGAAACATTCTGAAGCCTCTCCAACTGCCCCCTCCAAGAAGAAGAGGAAGACCAAGAAAGATCGGGCAGCTCCCACAGAGCCCTTGATAGTTGAACCCATTTCTATGGTCTATCCTGAAGCTGAACGCCATGAACGCCAACTGACTATCCATGAGCCTGCTTCCACAGAGGCTCATGAAGCTGAAGACTTTCCAGCAGCTGATCCCATCGCTGCTGAAGACATTGGTCAACATGACAATGTAGAAGACGGTGCAGTCCTTCCTCAGAACAGCGAACTCATCAGCATTGGTCGTCCACCGACGCCAATTGCACAGGATGCTTCATGGGCAGATCGCCCACAAGAGGCAGAAGACTATGAGGCCCAACCCACTCCAACTCCACAGGCGTCGCCCGCGTTGCGCAGACTTCGCAAAGGTCCAAGGCCTCAAGCCTCTGTTGAAGACAATCCGGCTGCATCAGCCGCGGAAGATGAAGTCCCACAAGTTGCCACTCCACTGTCCCACCAAGAAGCAGTTCTCAAGGAGAACGTGCTTGAAAATCTTGCGGCTGCCACAACCACCAATGAAGCTAATGTGGAGCCCTCCCCAACGGAGAAAGAAGACAGTGAAGCCACTGATCCCGTCACTTCTGTTCCTGAGTCTGCTGCCGGTCCACAGTTCGACTATCATGTTGAGCAAAGGCCTCAGGTACAGAAGCCAATCCCAAGATTGCCAAGGTTCCCAGGTCCTGCATCAGCACCTGGCTCCTTCAATATCAATGGCTTCAGGGCAGACAACACATTCTTTGATAGCTCCAGGAACCCCTACTCAAGGGAAAGGATATCATCTGATCGGTTCTAGAGCTATCCTCAGCAAAGCTATTACTCATGCATTCTTTACAACCAAGGTCGCATCTTCCCACACAAGCGCCTTGACATTGAAGCCATAGCTGGTCTGCCTTGTCTGGAAGAAGCTTTGGATTACTTCAAGGAAGTTGGACTGCTGCCGTTCGTTACTGACCAAGAGCATTGGAATGAAGAGCTGCTGCTCCAATTCTATGCCACACTTCACATCCGCGGGTACAGCAGAGATCCGAAGACTTGGGTCCTGGAGTGGATGACCGGAAATGTTCATGACGAAGCCAATGCATTTGACATAATTGAGCTCACTGGTTTGCCCACTCCTGGCGATCTCTACGAGCATGGCTGTCAGCTGCATAGTGAAGTTATTGAGAGCATCTTTAAGAGGCCGGAACCTGATATGAGTCAGATTCTCAGCATGATGAAGCCATTGCCCCAAGATGCTGCTTATCCAACAGAGTTCTTCGTTGAAGACCTTGAGTATCTGCCACAAACCATCTATCACATCATCAGGCGAACTCTCTGGCCCATCAAAGGGCACTCTCCAAATGCCAAGCTTGAGGGTGCAATGAAGACTTTGGTCTTCTATATTCTTCATGGAAAATGCTTCAATGCACAGGACTTATTCATCCGCCAACTTGCTGCATCGGGCTCTGATCTGTTTGGCTTGAAGTTCTACGCCCCATGGGTAATGCGGCTAATTAAACTTCACTCTGATATCTCATATCAGCCATCTGCTCGCAATCATAGGATTTTTCTGCCTGATGTGGATATCTCTACTGAAGCCATCTATCCTGAGCCTGCAAAGGAACCTCTAAGTCTTCAGAATGCAGAGCATCAGAGTTTCTCACAGAACATTGAAGGAGTTGAAGCAGTCACTCGGGTGTATCCTTTGGCTGGCACTACACGCGCACCACACCCTGCGTCTACTGAAGCCACTGATAGTACAACTGCTCCAAGACCAAAGAATCGCACTCGTGTTCTCAACGACCGAGAGCTTCTTGTGGCTCTTCATCAGAAACAGGATAGGCATCATGACTGGCTGAAGCGTCAGATGAAAAGCCTCTTGGTGGAAGTTAATCGCATTCGCAATCTTGCCACCAAGAATGCTTTCGTTGCCCATGAAACCTGTCGCCGTACATGGAAAGGGCTAACGATGATGTGTTCTGAAGATGATCTCTAAGACGATGGCTTCACAGAGCAATTCAAGTTTGACTCCACACCTCCTCGAAGAGCTGTGCTGCTAGGAACTCCACCCCTTGAAGACTCTGAGTTCTCTTCATCTACTGCAACAGTGACTGCCAGAGTTATCGAGGATGAAGATGATGCTACTTCACCACCACCTCCTTCAGCACGCGTCAACTCTGCTCCAAGCTCTTCAGCACCGCCAAACACCACCAACGACCCTGCTACTTCACCTACTCCACATGGGAATGAGTAGATGCTCTATGTCTTCAAACCTTTTTGGTCCTTACTGACAAAAGGGGGAGAAGCATATGAGGTTGATAGTCTTCAAGCGGGTCCATATGGGTGGGTGCTTTATATTTTGCTTTGTGCTTACAACTCTCGTTTTGCTACATTTGGTTCTTTAAGTTGTAACACTTAAACTCGATGGTCGTCTGCTACTTATCTTCCACTTTGTTTTGCGATGATAAATTCTGCATGTGCGACGATAAATTCCGCACTTAGATCATTCTGCAGACGTCCATTTTCCATTATGCATGTCATTATCTTCATATACTTTCACATGCATAGTGGATTGCCATCATAAGTTGAAGTGGATCTCCACAAGTACAACCTGCCATGTGCATTTGCATTCCAAAAGCAAATTACCTATATGCACATCTTCGGGGGGAGCCCTTGCAACTTATGAAGACAATTCCTTATCCTTTACAATTTCACAGATTATATTCCCCGTTGAAAACTTCAACTAGTTTGTCATCAATCACCAAAAAGGGGGAGATTGTAAGTGCATCTAGTGCCACCCCTAGTTGGTTTTGGAGTATTGACGACAAACCTAGTTGAGGGACTAATGTGTTTGTGAGAATTGCAGGATAACACAGGTAGAAGTCCCTCATTGATTCGGTTTTAAGTGTGTAGACCCTACGAGTTCGGGAGTCATGCAGACATGGCCGAGACAACTCTCCGGTCAATAACCAACAGCGGGGTCTGGATACCCATGCAGGCTCCCACATGCTCCACGATGATCTCATCGGATGAACCACGATGTCAAGGACTTAATCAATCCCGTATACAATTCCCTTTGTCTATCGGTATGATACTTGCCCGAGATTCGATCGTCGGTATCCCGATACCTTGTTCAATCTCGTTACCGGCAAGTCTCTTTACTCATTCCGTAACACATCATCCCATGATCAACTCCTTGATCACATTGTGCACATTATGATGATGTCCTACCGAGTGGGCCCAGAGATACCTCTCCGTTTACACGGAGTGACAAATCCCAGTCTCGATTCGTGCCAACCCAACAGACACTTTCGGAGATACCTGTAGTGTACCTTTATAGCCACCCAGTTACGTTGTGACGTTTGGCACACCCAAAGCACTCCTACGGTATTCAGGAGTTGCACAATCTCATGGTCTAAGGAAATGATACTTGACATTAGAAAAGCTTTAGCATACGAACTACATGATCTTGTGCTAGGCTTAGGTTCGGGTCTTGTCCATCACATCATTCTCCTAATGATGTGATCCCGTTATCAACGACATCCAATGTCCATGGTCAGGAAACCGTAACCATCTATTGATCAACGAGCTAGTCAACTACAGGCTTACTAGGGACATGGTGTTGTCTATGTATCCACACATGTATCTGAGTTTCCTATCAATACAATTCTAGCATGGATAATAAACGATTATCATGAACAAGGAAATATAATAATAACCAATTTATTATTACCTCTAGGGCATATTTCCAACAACTAGCACTTTCAAGCGGTACTGGTCAGGGGAAGTACCGCCTAAGCGGTACTACCGCTCGGGGGAGAGGTACTACCGCTTGAGATGTACTACCGCTCAAGATGAAAAACCGCCCAAGCAAAACAGAAGTAGCAAGAAAAACAAAACTACCATAACTTCTGCATATGAGCTCCGAATTGAGCAAACTCAAGCTTGTTGGATAGATGACGACGAGTACTATCCAAACAACGACTGGTTAAAGTAAGGAGAGGCAATAGAAAAAGGCAATGATATAGAGATGTGAAACCTCTATGAATGAAGAACCGGCAAAAACTCCAACATCGAAAACATCATATAAGATGCATATGAACTCCATTTTTGATGAACTTGAGCTTGTCATGAAGATGACCATAAGATCTATAGCTCACAAAAAGGATCACCAAACAAGAACCAAGAAAGGTGATGAAAGGATGTAATGGTTTGAGCTCTCCATGAATGATACGATCAAACTACTTACTTGAGATCCCCCTTGATAGAACGACAATCGATCCTATAACCCGGTCTCCCAACTACCACCATGAGACGGATAAAATAGAAACCCCATCAAGGGAAAACCTGTTGGGGAACGCAGTATTTCAAAATTTTCCTACGATCACGCAAGATCTATCTAGGAGAGGCATAGCAACGAGAGGGGAGAGTGTGTCTACGTACCCTCATAGACCGAAAGCGGAAGCGTTTAGTAACGTGGTTGATGTAGTCAAACGTCTTCGCGATCCAACCGATCCAAGCACCAAATGTATGGCACCTCCGCGATCAGCACACATTCATCTTGGTGACGTCCCTCAAACTCTTGATCCAGTTGAGGCCGAGGGAGAGTTTCGTCAGCACGACGGCGTGGCAACGGTGATGATGAAGTTTACCGGCACAGGGCTTCGCCTAAGCACTACGACGATATGACCGAGGTGTGTAACTGTGGAGGCGGGCACCGCACACGGCTAAGAGAAACTTTGGTGTGCCTTTGGGGTGCCCCCTCCACTACAAAAAAATACACTTCCGTGATGATACGTGTTTGTCATAGCAGGTCGCGTTTTTTTTGTCATGCATGTACATCCATGACGATTTTATGACAGAATCAAGATAGGCATACCTGTGCTGTCGTAGAAGTGTTCCATGACATTACCAAAATTATCATCACGGAAGTGTCCACTTCCATGACGATAAATCGCGCGTCACAGAAGTGCTTTCATCAAGGGTGACCGACATGTGGCATCCACCGTAACAGAACACCGTTAAGCTATCGGGTCGGATTTTGGATCCAATAACCCGTTAACAACCCTGACCAATGGGAAATTTCCACGTGTAAAATTCTGATTGGCCGAAGGGAACACCTGTCAGCTCGTCAGTGGGCCAGATGTCGCCAGTCCATTGGAGGAGACATGCCTATGATACGTCGACACGTGGCTGGGCCCAATAGAGGCCCATATAGGTTAAAAAGGCCGGCCCAGTCAAAGGCCCGTAGAACTTAATCACGTACTAGTGGGCTAGCCCAATAAAGACCTGCTTAATAAAGGCTCATTTACGGCCCGAAGCCAGATCTAGCCCGTTAATTGTTCGCCCAATATTTGGGCCCATTTACGGCCCGAAGCCAGATCTGGCCCATTAATTGTTCGCCTAATATTTGGGCCCATTTGCGGCCCGAAGCCAGATCTCGCCCGTTAATTGTTCGCCGAATATTTGGGCCCAACTATAGCCCAGTGACTTTTGGCCTGTTAGAGGCCTGATGTAGACATGGGCCCATTTCAGCCTGGTGTGACTTTCGGCCTGGGAATGGCCCGTGCTGCCCATGGGCCATATATGGTCCGACGGGACATCGAGCCCACTAACGGCTCGTGCTAAAGGTGGCAACAGTTAAGCCCAACGTGAATTTGGGCCCGTTAAAGGCCCGTCGCGTAATTCGACCCATTGATGCCTGTGCTAAGCTTTCGGCCTCTTAAAGGCCCATGATATCAGTGGGCCAACTAAGGCCCGAGATATGTTTCGGCCTGGTAATGGCCCGTGAGCTAACTGGGCCCAAAACGGCCCGGTCTACATTTCGGCCTGCTGAAGGTGATGAAGCTATGTACCTAGGATAGGGGCATGGACCTGTCCTAAGTACCCTACCCAAGGACATCCCTAGAAGAAGTCACCTTTCAATCGACTTGGAGGTATCCCACTCGACAGATTCAAGACACTCGACCACGAAGCAATCACTCGACCAAATTCCAACCACTCGACTGCCAGGAGATCTAAAGTCACCCTTCACGCAAACGGTCGGTCATTAAGTAGCTTTTATGGTCATCCTAGCACTTTATTAGGGGCGTTACCAGTAACCCCCAGTCTTAATGTACTTTAAACCTTGCATTACTGAGGGCTGGAGGGGCCTGGCGAACTCTATATAAGCCACCCCCCTCCTCAGTATCAAGGGTTGGCACCCCTGTTATTCATACACACATAATTCAGTCGACCGCCTCCGGGCACTGAGACGTAGGGCTGTTACTTCCTCCGAGAAGGGCCTGAACTCGTAATCCTCGTGTGCTTACAACTCCTCCATAGTTAAGATCTAGCCTCTCCATACATACCCCCCTACATCACTGTCAGAGTTAGAACCATGACAGTTGGCGCCCACCTTGGGGCTAGGAGTCTTAGCGCCTAGTTTGAGAAGTTGCGATTTTTTCCGATCTCCTTGATCATGGTATCGGGCGGAGCTTTGGTGGAGGGCCACGAGATCCGTCTCGGCGCGCTCACGTTCATCGCCGACGACTCCGCTTGGCTACACGAGGCTCCACTCGACGTCGACGCGCTCCCCGTCCACGGGGCGACGCACTTTCGCGCATGCGTCCGTGGTGTCCTCCTGCGGTAGCCGTCGACCCAGTATCGGTCGGCTCCCGTGGCATCTCCCCACCCTGTTTCTCGCCGGTGCAAGCGCTCCGGTCGGTCGAGGCTTCAGAGGTGGGTGAGGCATGCGGTGGCCCGCCAGTCGGCCACCCCACAAGTCGCGGCAATCGAGCCCGAGGAATCCCTCTATGGCCTGTTCGACCTATCGACTGGCTCCGCAGAGACCGCATCCGAATGCGACAGCAGTGACCCAGTTGCAGAGGTTCTGGTGATCGATGGGCCACACAGTCCTCCCAGTTTCCCCCGCGCTGACGGAGGCGCGGATGGGGGCGACCCATCGCGTCCTCACGAGGAGTATCTCCACGAGCCTCTCACGTCATTGCAGCGGGAGGAACTTCGCCGCCAGAACATGGATGCACTCCACACTCCTATCGTTGGAGAAACCCCCGAGGCCTGAGCCTTGGAGGACGCGCGCTTGGCTAACTTGGCCGAGCGCACTCGACTGGAGAATCTCCAGCGAATACTCGACAGGCGAGCGCGTCAATGGGCTCCAGAATCCAGTCGACATCAACTCTTTCCGCCCCCGCAGGTATATCGTACTCCGATTCAGAATTTGGCGGCTGCGGCCCGTATAGCAGAGTCGATTCAGCCCTCCCAGTCAGAGGCTGGCAGAGGCTTGCTGCAAATCAGAGCGTTGCTCCGGGCAGCGGGAGACCAGAATTCCGCTGTTTCTCAGTCGCGGAACAGGATCCACAGTCGATCCATTGCAGCGGATACAGTCCAGTCAGCTCACAGCCCAAGATCGCCTCCAAGGCGTGAGGGACGTGGAGATCGGCGTGATCAGTACAGAAGGAATGAGCAGTATGATCACCGATTCGATCGTGATGATCGACGTCGAGTGCCAACCCCTCCCCCGAGGAGTGGATCATATGTGCCTCGACAGCAGGTGGACAGACGCCCTCATAGTGTTGGGCGGAGAATTCCAGTCGACCCCAGGGAACCAGGCTTTGATGCGAGATCCATTCTCGTTCAAGGTTTGGTCGACAGGAATAGAGCTCACCGAGAAGGCTACGACAGAGATGTGCCTACTAGTAGCAGAGTACATGTTTCAGGGCCGGAGTGTTTCAGTCGAGCCATCAGAGCCGCTGTAATTCCTCCCAACTTCATGTTGGCGACTGAAGTTAGTAAGTTCACCGGTGAGTCCAAGCCCGATACTTGGCTCGAAGATTACCGAGTGGCTGTCCAGATTGGCGGTGGGAACGATGAGGTAGCCATGAAGCACCTGCCTCTCATGTTAGAAGGCTCGGCCAGAGCGTGGCTGAATCAGTTAGCACCCAGTAGCATTTACACTTGGGAGGATCTCTCCCGAGTGTTTGTCACCACATTTGAAGGAACATGCAAGCGACCTGCAGGCCTTACGGAATTGCGGTCTTGCGTGCAGAAACCGAATGAAACTCTGAGGGATTACATCCAGAGGTGGATCACATTGCATCACACAGTTGAAAATGTACCAGATCATCAAGCAGTTTGTGCCTTTAAAGAAGGCGTTAAGTACAGAGAATTGAATCTGAAGTTCGATCGAACCGGAGAGATGTCTCTGAATCGGATGATGGAGATTGCCACCAAATACGCTAATGGTGAAGATGAGGATCGACTCCGGAGTGGCAAGCATAAAGCAGTCGCCCAGGAAACCGGAGGAAATTCCAGTCGGAAACAGAAGCGGAAAGCCGAGCCAGCCGCTCCTGGGGAGGCCCTGGCCGTAACCCAGGGAAAATTTAAGGGGAAACCCAAAGGACCTTGGAACCCCAAGAAAGTTAAAGACCAAGATGGAAATGATGTTTTGGATCTACTGTGTCACATCCACACCAAGAAAGATGAAGAGGGTAAACTCATTTACCCAAAGCATACCACTCGACAGTGTCGGCTTCTGATCCAGCAGTTTCAGGGCAAGCAGTCCAAAGATAAGGAAAAGGAGTTGGACAAAGTTGAGGACAAGGAAGATAGTGACGATGGGTACCCCCAGGTCAATTCCACCCTGATGATTTTTGCTGATGTTGAGAGCAAAAGTCGACTGAAGGTTATTAACCGTGGGGTAAATATGGTTGCTCCGGCAACATCCAATTATCTGAAGTGGTCCCAGACTGCCATCACATTCGACCAGTCTGATCACCCTACGCACATTGCCACCCCTGGGAGGCAAGCTCTGGTGGTCGATCCAGTTGTCGAAGGCACTCGACTGACCAAAGTCCTGATGGATGGAGGCAGCGGTTTGAACATACTATATGCAGAAACATTGAAAGGGATGGGCATTCCGATGTCCAGGCTCAGCACCAGTAACATGAGTTTCCATGGAGTCATTCCTGGGAAGAAAGCCGAGTCACTCGGCCAAATTGCTCTTGATGTGGTTTTCGGTGATTCCAAGAATTACTGCAAGGAAAAGTTGACATTCGAAGTTGTGGATTTCCAAAGTGCTTATCACGCTATTTTGGGCAGGCCAGCTTATGCACGCTTCATGGCTCGACCATGTTATGTGTATCTCAAATTGAAGATGCCTGGTCCCAAAGGTGTGATCACTGTTACAGGCAATCGGAAGAAAGCAGAAGAGTGTTTTTAGAAAGGCTCAAAGATTGCTGACGCTCAGATGGCGGTGGTCGAGCTGCAAGAGTATCAGAAGACTGCAGATCCGAGTGAGTTGCTACGAGCTAAGAAGCCTGCTTCAGAATCAGCTTTTCAGTCGTCTGGTGAAACGAAGGCAGTTCACATTCACCCGACCGATCCAAACGCTGCTCCGACTCACATCTCAACGACGGTCGACTCCAAATAGGAAGAAGCGCTCATCCAGTTCCTCCGTGAGAACTAGGACATCTTCGCATAGAAGCCTGCTGACATGCCTGGAGTTCCCAGGGGGCTGGCTGAGCACCGTCTACGAGCCGACCCAAAATTTAAACCTGTGAAAGAACATCTTCGACGGTCCGCCATCCAGAAGAGGAAGGCCATTGGCGAGGAGGTGGCTCGGCTCTTAGTAGCGGAGTTCATCCGAGAAATTTACCACTCTGAGTGGCTCGCCAATGTTGTCATGGTCCCCAAGAAGGACAAGTCACTCGCATGTGCATTGATTTCAAGCATATCAATCGGGCCTGCCCGAAAGATCATTTTCCTCTCCCCCGCATCGACCAGATAGTCGACTCGACTGCAGGATGTGAGCGTTTGTGTTTCCTAGATGCCTATTCCGGGTACCATCAGATCCGTCTGTACGGGCCCGACGAGATCAAAACAGCTTTCATCACTCCATTCAGGTGCTTCTGTTATGTCACCATGCCGTTCGGCCTCAAGAATGCCGGAGCCACGTTCATGAGGATGATTCAAAAGTGTTTGCTCACTCAAATCAGTCGGAATGTGGAGGCATACATGGATGATATTGTGGTCAAGTCACAGAAGGGTTCCGACCTGCTGACTGACCTTGCTGAAACCTTTGCCAACTTCAGGAGGTATGATATCAAGCTCAATCCGTCAAAGTGCACGTTCGGAGTTCCAGGTGGGAAGTTACTCAGTTTTCTCATTTCCGAACAGGGAATCGACGCCAATCCTGAAAAATTGGTACTATACTCCGGATGAAACATTCTGTGCATGTGCATGACATCCAGAAGCTTACAGGATGCTTGGCCGCTTTAAGTCGATTCATCTCTCGCCTCGATGAAAAGGCATTGCCTCTTTACCGACTGATGAAGAAGTCTGACAAGTTCGAGTGGACTCCAGAAGCTGATGCAGCGTTTACAGAGCTCAAAGCTCTGCTCTCCACCCAGCCGGTGCTTGCTGCCCCAATCAGCAAGGAGCCTTTGCTGATTTACATTGCAGCCACAGGACAAGTTGTCAGTACAGTACTTACGGTCGAGCGGGAAGAAGAAGGAAAGGCCTTCAAAGTTCAGCGCCCAGTATATTATGTTTCTGAAGTTTTGACTCCTTCAAAGCAAAGATATCCTCATTACCAGAAGCTTGTATATGGGATTTATATGACCACGAAGAAGGTTGCACATTACTTCTCTGATCATTCCATTACAGTCGTCGGCGACGCTCCACTATCAGAGATTTTGCACAACAGAGATGCAACTGGTCGAGTGGCCAAATGGGCGATTGAACTTCTTCCCCTAGATATCAAGTTTGAGGCAAAGAAAGCTATCAAGTCCCAAGCAATTGCAGATTTCGTCGCCGAGTGGATCGAACAGCAACTTCCGTCTCAAGTTCACTCGGAGCACTGGACCATGTTCTTCGATGGATCTAAGATGCTGAATGGTTCCGGTGCTGGGGTAGTATTGGTTTCCCCCCGAGGAGATAAGCTCAGATATGTTCTCCAGATTCACTTTGATTCCTCTAATAACGAAGCAGAATATGAAGCACTTTTGTATGGGTTGCGCATGACCATTTCACTCGGCGTCCGTCGCCTCATGGTCTATGGCGACTCAGATTTGGTGGTTAATCAGGTGATGAAAGAATGGGACGTCAGAAGTCCAGCTATGACTGGTTATTGCAATGCAGTGAGAAAGTTAGAGAAGAAATTCAAGGGGTTAGAGCTTCATCACATCCCCCGACTGAAAAATCAAGCGGCTGATGATTTGGCAAAGATAGGCTCCAAGAGAGAAGCCATCCCCAGCAATGTGTTTTTGGAACACATCCACTCGCCATCACTCCAAGAAGATCCTTTTACAGATGAAGCCCTGCAGCTAAAGAGTGCCACAGATCGACTGAAGTTGAAATTCCGGCAGTGGTTGACCTAATCATGGAAGTTTTGGCAATCACCCCTGGCTGGACGATACCGTACATTGCGTATATCCTGAGAAAGGAACTCCCGGAGGACGAAGAAGAGGCTCGACAGATCGTCCGTCGATCCAAGGCCTTTACAGTCATAAAGGGACAGTTGTATAGAGAAAGCGCGACTGGAGTCGGTCAGAAGTGTATAACACTAGAAGAAGGTCAGATAATCCTTGATGATATCCACTCGGGGACCTGTGGTCATCATGCGTCCTCTCGGACCATTGTGGCTAAAGCATACCGAGCGGGATTTTACTGGCCAAGAGCGAATGAAATGGCAAAAGAGATAGTCGACAAGTGTGAAGGGTGCCAGTTCTACTCCAACATGTCGCACAAGCCTGCATCAGCCCTGAAGACCATTCCACTCGTCTGGCCCTTCGTTGTTTGGGGACTGGACATGGTTGGCCCATTGAGAACAGGCAGGAGCGGTTTCACACATGTGCTTGTGGCAATCGACAAGTTTACCAAATGGATTGAAGCTAAGCCTATCAAGAATCTTGATGCTTGCACTGCTATCAGTTTCGTCAGAGAGTTAACATTCAGATATGGAGTCCCGCATAGCATCATCACCGACAATGGGTCAAACTTTGATTCAGACAAGTTCAGAGCTTTTTGCGCCTCTCAAGGCACACGAGTCGACTACACATCGGTCGCCCACCCCCAGTCGAATGGACAAGCAGAAAGGGCAAATGGTCTGATTCTCAAAGGACTAAAGCCTCGGCTGATGCGTGATCTCAAGCACGCAGCAGGCACTTGGGTCGACGAGCTTCCGTCGGTTCTGTGGGGATTGAGGACTACCCTGAATCGGTCGACTGGAAGAACTCCGTTCTTTCTGGTTTATGGAGCGGAAGCAGTCCTGCCGAGTGATCTACTTCACAATGCACCCCGAGTCGAGCTTTATACCGAAGATGAAGCAGAACAAGCCCGGCAAGACGCAGTCGACCTCCTGGAAGAAGAAAGAGAAATGGCTATGATCCGGTCGACCATTTATCAGCAAGACTTGCGTCGATTCCATGCCAGAAATGTGAAGAGTCGAGCCTTCCAAGAAGGAGATTTGGTCCTCCGAGTGGATCAACAGAAACCACACAAGCTCGCTCCTACTTGGGAAGGTCCCTTCATCGTCACCAGAGTCCTCCACAATGGAGCGTATCACCTTTACAATGTCGATCGCCAGATCGATGAGCCACGAGCTTGGAATGCAGAACTGCTCCGCCCCTTTCACACTTGAATTCTCACTCGGATGAGATGTAATAAGAAAAACTTATGTAGTCTATTTATCAAAGACAAGAGTGTTACAAATTTTTCTATAATTGTTGTTGCTTTTGTTTGCGTGTGAAATCCCCCAGTGGGTGGCTTAGCTGCGAATCCGTTTCGCCTAAGTTTGTAAAAAAAAATCCTACCGAGTGGCGAGCCAGACTCCCACTCGGAGGCTTAGCTGCAGCTCAGTGCTCGCCTAAGTGTTTAAAAATCCTACCGAGTGGCGAGCCAGACTCCCACTTGGAGGCTTAGCTGCAGCCCAGTGCTCGCCTAAGTGTTTAAAAATCCTACCGAGTGGTGAGCCAGACTCCCACTCGGAGGCTTAGCTGCAGCCCAGTACTCGCCTAAGTGTTTAAAAATCCTAACGAGTGGTGAGCCAGACTCCCACTCGGAGGCTTAGCTGCAGTCCAGTGCTCGCCTAAGTGTTTAAAAATCCTACCGAGTGGAGAGCAAACCTCCTACTCGGAGGCTTAGCTGCAGCCCAGTGCTCGCCTAAGTGTTTAAAAATCCTACCGAGTGGAGAGCAAACCCCCACTCGGAGGCTTAGCTGCAGCCCAGTGCTCGCCTAAGTGTTTAAAAATCCTACCGAGTGGTGAGCCAGACTCCCACTCGGAGGCTTAGCTACAGCCCAGTGCTCGCCTAAGTGTTTATAAATCCTACCGAGTGGAGAGCAAACCTCCCACTCGGAGGCTTAGCTGCAGCCCAGTGCTCGCCTAAGTATTTAAAAATCCTACCGAGTGGTGAGCAGACCTCCCACTTGGGGGGCTTAGCTGCAGTCCAGTACTCGCCTAAGTTTGAAACAATCCTACCGAGTGGAGAGCAGACCTCCCACTCGGGGGCTTAGCTGCAGTCCAGTACTCGCCTAAGTTTGAAAAAATCCTACCGAGTGGAGAGCAGACCTCCCACTCGGGGGCTTAGCTGCAGTCCAGTACTCGCCTAAGTTTTTAAAATCCTACCGAGTGGAGAGTAGACCTTCCACTCGGAGGCTTAGCTGCAGCCCAGTGCTCGCCTAAGTACGGAGCACATCCCAATCCGCAAGGACGACGAGGTGCAAATCGACTGCTACCTTCTCCTTCGGAGTTGCACCACAAATACAAAGTTATTTCGAGTGAAGAACAAGTTCCACTCGACAGATAATTCATGAAGATATTCAACGATAAACCAAGTTCAGATAAGATCCAAAGGTTCTAGACCGCAGATCAAAGTACTCGAGCCTCCAGCTCAACAGAGTTTAACGGTTACAAAATCCACTCGGCATTCCGAGGCAAATTTAAAGTGAAGCATAAAAGTTTTTATTCCTCATGCGGAGGACTGGAAGGGGCGACGAACTCGTCCAAGTCGATCCCGTCTGCAATGCGAGTGGCAGCAGCAATGAAAGTCTCCATGAAGTCTTGAAAGTTGTGCTTCCTGGTATTGGCAACTTGGATGGCGGCCAACTTTTCTTCTCGCGCCTCCTTGCGGTGGATGTGGACCAAAGACAGAGCGACGTCAGCGCCACATCTAGCAGAAGATTTCTTCCATTCCGCCACTCAACCTGGGACTTCATTCAGTCGAGTCATCAGGGACTCGAGGTCATTCTGAAGCGTCGTCCTAGGCCAGAGCGATGTGTCGATTCGTGATATCGCAACCTTCAACCGAGCAAGATAGTCAACAACGCCGGCAACACGAGATTCCAGTCGGAGCACGTTCATAGCAGCCTCGTCCTTCACTGGGGTCCAAGTCTGTCTCCACTCGACTGGTCTCCTCTTCAAAGTTCTGGCAGGATTCTGTAAACACAATTCAAGGATAAGTCAGTGGCTCTACGCAGATTTGGTAACTGCAAGTCAGTCGGGCCGGAGTAATTACCCTCGAGCATGACGAACAGCTTCTTGGCGAGTCCATCGAGATAAGCCTCCAGATCATTCCTCTTCCCCGCCAGTTCACTTGCCTTGTCATTCAGAGCTATATTGCCATTCTTCAGACGGCTGGCCTCTCGATTAGCTGCGTCGAGAGCAGTTTTCAGCCTGGAGTTTTCCTTTTCAAGAGTACCGACTGAAGCCAGTTTTTCTTCAGCAAGCTTCGTTTTGTTCAGGGCCTCCTTCTGCGCTTCGGCAAGGTCTTGATCCTTCTTCTTCAGAGCCTCCTCCATTTTGTCTGTGAAACAGCAAGTGAGATCAACATCGAGGACGGCCAGAAAGAAAGGACAGTCGACAAAAGCTCACCAGCCATACCTTTTGCTTCGTCCCTCGCCTTCTGCAAGTTCTCCTGAGCAAGCTTCAAGTCAAGGTTCAGCTGGATCTGTTTGTTCTCCAACTCAGTGTAGCGAGCCACAAGTTCGCAGGATTTCTGCAAAAAATCAGTCAACAGACATCCAAGATAAGTTGCTTCCGAGTAACCAAGAGACAATGATGGCGTTTCTAAGACTACAGCCGAATCAAAAACATTCGACGGTAGTCTCGGGGACTACACCCAGTGGGTGCACTCAGCGTGCCCCCACTGGTTCGACCAAAAAAATCGACTGCCCGCAGCCGACCGTGTACAGTTCCATTCGACATGGCCTGACCAGACCGAGTGAAGAAGTTCAGCTAAAGCAACACAATATAAAGACTACAGTCAACTGCCAGCAGTCCACCGTAGTCTCGGGGACTACACCCAGTGGGTGCACTTAGCGTGCCCCCACTCGTCAAAAAGATTAATAGACACACCCAGTGGGCGTACAGATATAAAGATCTTTGGAAAAGATATTCTTCAGATAGCATATCCTAACAGAACAAGCGGTGAATCGACTGACCTGGACGTTGCTCTGAAGAGCTGAGCTCGCGTCATAAGCTGCTTGGCTGGCTTCTCGAACCACCTTCACTTGCTCCATCATGATCCCCGCCTGGCGTATAGCCTCTTTAGCGTCACCCACTTGGTCCTCAGGGACATGGTGTGTGGCAAAAAGCGAAGGCGGATTTGCAGTCGACGTCGAAGGCCGGACACTCGTCAGAGGTTCAGCGAAGGTCACAGAAACCCGAGTGGTATCACCACCCTCCCGGACTGCGGCCTCAGGCGCCGGAGTAGTTTGTGGGGTCTTGCCAGCCGGCGCCCTCCTGTTCCTTCGCGCCCTCAGCGACACTTCGTCGTCATCATCAGGGAGGTCAATGACATGAGGAGGAGCTACAAGAAAAATCCAATCGACCAGAATTATAAGAAATCGTGAGTTGACTAAAAGCAGAGCATCAGTAATCGTACCGGGGTTGGAGGTAACAGCGTCTTCCATCTCCTGATCATCGTCCTTGGCGGAGATCTCCGAGGTGGCAGCACTGCAAATTTCGAAAGTCAGTCAGCTTATTCAATGAGTTGACCAAGAGTCCGTCACGTTCGACAAAGGAAAACAAATTCTACTATTACCCAGAAATGGTGGGGACAGTCATCTTCATCTTGGGCAGAGCCTTGGGCGGCTTGGACGGCGTCGCGCGTGGGTGCTTGGGAGCTTTTTCTGTCGACGCTGGAGATGAGGTCCGAGGGCGCTTCAACGACTACCCAACAGGGACAGTCACCTTACCACGTTCCCGCGCAGGGTCGTGTGTAAGCTTGGATCGCCGTTCCGAGCGGGGAGGTTCGACTTCTTCCTCCTCCTCTTCACTGGAGTCGTCGTCGTCATCCCCCTCTCCTTCGCCGTCAGATTCCCACTCTTCTCCCTCGTCTCCACTTTCGCCTCCACTCGCCTCTCCTTCCTCGGCCTGCTCCTGTGCTCCATTGGGTGTCGAGTACATCTCAGTAGTGGCCTAGAGGACAACAAACGAGACAAAAGTCAATCGATTGATCCAAAAAGAACAAATAAAGAAAGCAAGATCATAGTCGGAAACGCAAGGTCAGACCTTGTCCACTTCGTATGTTTGGTCGAGTGGAGGAATCCTCCTGGCTCCTCGGGGGTTGTCCTTGTTCCCTGTGATACTCGACAGCCACCCTTCCAACATCTTGTCAGTGACCTCCTCTGGGTGAATCCGAGTGGTGTCTTCGAGACCCGAGTACAGCCACATCGGGTGGTCACGAGCCTGAAGCGGTTGGATGCGCCTCCGAAGGAAGACTTCCAACAAGTCCATGCCAGTCACACCCTCGCGGACAAGCTGAACCACTCGACCGACCAGCACCTTGACTTGCGCCTTTTCCTCTGGCGTCACTTCCAGAGAGGCAGGTTTTTGTGCTCAATTCAGAGAAAAAGGGGGAAGCCCAGTCGACTGTCCTGGGGTCACCTGGTCTTTACAGTAAAACCAAGTCGACTGCCACCCACGGACTGACTCAGGAAAAGTGATAGACGGAAAGGAACTTTTTCCCCTCATCTGGATCGCCAGACCCCCGCACAGCTGGATCACCTGCGTCCGTTCGTCACTCGACTTGGCCTTCTTGACCGACTGAGAGCGGCAAGTGAAGATGTGCTTGAAGAGTCCCCAATGGGGGCGGTAACCCAAGAAGTTTTCACACAAGGAAACGAAAGCAGCAAGATACACAATAAAATTGGGAGTAAAGTGATGGAGCTGCGCTCCGAAGAAGTTCAAGAAGCTCCGGAAAAAAGGATGAGGAGGCAGAGAGAATCCACGATCGATATGGGTGGCGAGGAGGACGCACTCACCATCAAGAGGCTGGGGTTCGACTTCTTTCCCCGGGAGGCGCGCAGATTCGTGGGGAATGAATCCCCCCTCGACCAGATCATCGAGATCATCCTGCCGAATCACCGACGGCATCCAGTCACCCTGGATCCAATCCTTGAGCAGAGCAGTCCTCGAGGAAGATCTGCCCCGAGCGGACTTCTTCCCCTTCCCCTGCACCGTCGCCTTCTTCGCGCGCTCCAGAGCCGACGTCTTCTCCTTCACCATCGTCGCCGGCGAAGCTCGAACAGACCTATGGCACCAAGGTGGGAGCGGAGGTGGCGGAGGATCTTGTGAAGGAAGGGGGAAAAGTGAAGGCGCACTGTTCGGGGGTCCCGAGCCGGCAGCTTATAAGAGGTCGCTTCCGAGTGGCTGACTGGTAGGCCCAGGCAATCCCGTCAAATCCCGCAACGGGCGCGCGCGGTACGTGGCGAAAAAGGTGGCGCGGGGATCGAGGAGCTTCCGTCCTATCCCATCCGATTACGGCGGCCGCCCCTGTCCCGCGCGCTTCCCGAAATTCAAATCCCGCAAAATCCGCGGGCCGCAGAACAACTCGTCAAACAGAAGATCCCTTTCACACCGTCACTCGGAACTTCACAAGTAAAGAAATTCACTCGACAAGAGGCCAAGAATGGATCAAGGCGACTGAAAGAAGTTGACGATATCATCCGTGACCATTGATCCAAAACAAGACGTTCATATAACATGAAGAACCAGTCGGAAAGATCCCCAACTCCTTCCCCACTCGAACCTCGATCCATTCGGGGGCTAATGATGAAGCTATGTACCTAGGATAGGGGCATGGACCTGTCCTAAGTACCCTACCCAAGGACATCCCTAGAAGAAGTCACCTTTTAATCGACTTGGAGGTATCCCACTCGACAGATTCAAGACACTCGACCACGAAGCAATCACTCGACCAAATTCCAACCACTCGACTGCCAGGAGATCTAAAGTCACCCTGCACGCAAACGGTCGGTCATTAAGTAGCTTTTATGGTCATCCTAGCACTTTATTAGGGGCGTTACCAGTAACCCCCAGTCTTAATGTACTTTAAACCTTGCATTACTGAGGGCTGGAGGGGCCTGGCGAACTCTATATAAGCCACCCCCTCCTCAGTATCAAGGGTTGGCACCCCTGTTATTCATACACACATAATTCAGTCGACCGCCTCCGGGCACCGAGACGTAGGGCTGTTACTTCCTCCGAGAAAGGCCTGAACTCGTAATCCTCGTGTGCTTACAACTCCTCCATAGCTAAGATCTAGCCTCTCCATACATACCCCCCTACATCACTGTCAGAGTTAGAACCACGACAGAAGGCCCGTTGACGACTAGTGAAAATTGAGGCCCAACATGCATTTTGGCCCGCTAAAGGCCTGTGGTTTCATCTCGGCTGTAACAGGCCAGTACAATATTCAGCCTGTTAATGGCCCAACGCTACCTGGGCCAAACTAAGCGCTGGGTCGACAAAAGGCCCAACTAAAATATAGGCCGATGTAAGTTTGGGCCTGGCACAATGTGTGAAGGCCCCAATCATTCGGGCCCAAGAAAGACGCAGGCCGGCCCAATTGGGGCCCGCTAAAAACCTGGCCCGTTAGAGTCAAATGTTTCGGTCCGGTCGACTACATCTAATATTTTTTTAGATAGCGAATGATGGCAGTAACTAGTAGGAATTAAGAACAAACCTACTCTATACAATAAAGAAATTACGGCATAGTAACTAAGAATAAACCTACACTATACAATAAAGGATTTAAGGTATATTACATCCACTGGGCATCGAAGTTCGCCACCAGTGATCATAAATCGCAACGAAGAAGCAGATTACAAAAACTGGGCACCATTGCAGCGTAACAAAATAATACTGAACCGAAACCACTTCCAAGACAGTTCAAGAAAGGTTAGCCTTGCGGGGGAACTGCTGCGCAAGCTGCTGAGCAAGGCTGTGAGACCGGCCTAGCATGTCGGTCATAGCTTCCAGGTGTAGCTGTTTAGCGATGAGGTTCTCATTGGTGTTCTCTGCAATCTTTCTTAGAGATAGGACTTCAAGTCGAAGTTGAGTTGCAGAATGCCTTTCTGCTAGAACTTGGGACTGAAGAAGTCGAACTGATTCAGACAACGAATTCTGTGAGCTTGTCTGACTGTTAGTCTCAAGTAACTTGAACACTGCATCAAGACAAGACTTTGGGGTTATCTCGCTATCTTCAAGATGTTTTGCCTTCTTTACTGCAATATATGTTGGGTTTGTCTCACAGCTTTCAGCAGACTTGTGCATGCCATCAGGCATATCACCCTGAAACAAAGCAGAGAGATGACAGGTTTTGCACGTGTATAAACAAATATGATAACTGCTCTGTCAATTCTATCCAATTTCAAATTAGAAAATAAAGAATAAGTTCAAAATACCAATAGCATAATTTGGCATTGTTCATAATGCGGGGAGCTTCACCACACTACTGGATTACCATGTCAACATAACAAGCATAGATGAAGGGCAAAGAAAATCATTGTATCTATTTTGGATAATGTGCATGGCATGTTGTTCATATCATCAGCCACATCAGTAAGATAAAACAGGAGATGACAAGATGCAAACGTGGGCTGCTTCATCACACACTGGATTATAGATCCACAAAAACAAGCATACATATAGGGAGTATTAAGTAATGTGCATGGTATGAATAAGGAATTTGGTTTTACAAGTAAAACTTAGAACTTACGGTTCTTACGAGGATGCATTTTGGTAGAAACAACAAACTAAACAACAGTAAACGATAGGGAGTATGAGCAAAGTAAACAACAGTTGAGGATAAAGGCTTTAGAAGGACTGACTTACATTAATAGTTAACACCGGCTTTATAATGCCCTTCTCCATGTCAAGGAAAGGATAACTCAAGAATTTCAGCACATAATCTTCTTAATAAGCATTGCCTGTACTCTACATTTTGTAGAGAGTAATTATAGATATGATAATACTGGAAGGGATAGAGGATAATGAAGATAAGATGCAGATTGATGCTACATAATCAACTACCAATCCCTGGAGGTACAAGCGTTACAGGACAAAATGTACTGACAAGAGCAATGGGCTACACTTCTGCACTGACATTGTCTGTGTATTCTACTTGTTGGTAAGATTAAATATAGATCTGATCTTTTTTAGTAAATGGTGGGCGAGGGAGATAAGATGCAGAATGCTACAAAATGAACCAATCCCTCTTCCCATAATACAAGAGTGTTTTGAACACTGGTGTACTGTACAAAACGTTCTTATATTATGAGACGGAGGGAGTAGCTGTTAATGTAAGTACAGTGATAGACCACGTTCAGTCCTTACAAGAGGACTGCAGAGCTAAACATCTTCAAAAGTATTGGGTTGATTCTAAATTTATGTAAGAGTCCATACGGGTCTTATAATGTCCACCAAATGGACGATTACGAGGCTAACATGTGTAGTGATGCTACATAATCAAACAACTATGAAAGTAAGTATGGTCATACAGGGCAAGAGGTACTCATAAGAGCAATGCAGTGTGCAGTATAGTTGCGAGATTCTGTGGTCCCTTGAGAACGAATGTTCTTTTGCTAACAGTTTTCGTACAAGTAAGACATTAAGGCAAATGCAGAAATGTAGTTCAAATTGTGATGTGATATCATAGACAGTACCTTACGCTGCAGCCGAGACCAATGTGTAACAAGATTATTGCAGTCACCGTCGGATAAATGTAGCACCGGAGACTTTACAGAAATTTCATTCAGAGGCTTGCCATTGAAGTGCACTTGCCTCAAGTAGGAACGATACTTCATCAACGAGTGCTTAAAAAGCACAACCAACCCTTGCTCGTCATCACAATCCAGTTTGCTCCTCGCCTATTTAAAAGAATGAAATCTTGTGTCTTCTGTCAGCAGAAACATATGCAGTAATGACCATGAATAACATTAGTACATTACTTACGCGTAAGTTGCGGAGGAAGACTGGAAATTGTTCTGTGTCTGCGGTATAATATTTCCATGAAGGAAAGATGCGCACAAAGTTTCTGACAACAACATAAGCTTCGTCTTCTAAACTGGGAAGAAATGGAACAGGGGTCCTATGTGCTGCAATTGGGGCTATCTCTGATTTGAAAAGGGATTTGCCAACTGGATTTGGTGTACTCTTTGCTGGAATGGGGGTTTTGCGTCGTACAATTGGTGCTATGTCAACTGGCATAATCATACTATTTGCTGCAATTGGGTTCTGCTGAGTTGGGGCATCAGAAATGACCAGTGTACTCCTCCTCCTCCTCCTCCTCCTCGTCGTCGTCCTCCTCCTCCTGCTCCTCCTGCTCGTCCTCGCCGTAGACGTAGCCGAGCTCGCCGTCCATGCCGCCGCTGAGGTCCACCACCTCATCCTGGGTGACGAACCCGAGAGACGCGGCGGCCGCGGCCGAACTTGCCGCGATGATGTCGTCCGTGTCGGCCTCAGTCTCGTCGGTGTCACCGAGGTGCGAGAAGGGCAGCGGGCCACGGCGTAGCGACGGCGTCGGGGAGGAAGCGTAGGCGGGCGGCGAGTAGTTGTATGGAGGGTACTGCACGCCGGCGAAGGTGGGAGAGGGCGTGCGCTGGGCCGGGTATCCATGGGGGAAGGTGACGTTTGGGTTGAACCCACCGTGCGCGTCCCCGTCGGCGTAGCCCGGCGAGGGCAATTCCCATGGCTGCGGAGAGCCGACGCCTTGCTGGCCCCAGGGCGCATACTGGGCGTGGCTTCCGGGTGGATTCATCATCCCCGCACGAGTCGTCTCGGCCTCGGTTTGATCCGCCGAGGCAGCCGCAGCCGCGCGCGCCGCGTTGTCGCGGGCCTTCTTGCGATGGCCCTGTTCCGCCGGTCGGTGGTGACAGCCTCCCGCCGCTGAACTTCCGCCCTCCACTCGGCGTTTGACATGCCCGGTGGCTTGATCGACGGTGCCCTCGGCTTCCTCTGCTTCGGTTGGGTGACGGAGGCGGTCACGGTTGCCGTCGCGCGGGGGGCGACGTACTTCTTCGGTGGCATGACGGCTGGCAGGAGGGAAGCGAGCGGGAGGGAGATTGGCGGGAGGAAGGAAGAGTACGGGAGGGAAAGGGGAAAACGCGGGAAGAAACGGCGGGAAGAGGCGCTCGCCTCGCCGACAGGGCGGACCCACACGTCCTTTTCGCTTTTGCCGGCGCCTCAGACGCTCCAGGAAGTCGGGTTCGGCCTGGGTCCGCTGGCATCAGTTTTGACCCGAGCCGGCGAAAAACGGGCTTCTGGAGACGCGATTGGGCCATTTTTTTGACGCCGGCATGGTAAAAACATTTAGAGAGAGCGTGTTGGAAACGCGGTTGGAGATGCTCTAATCGATCGATCCGATCGGGTCGAACCAGCAAGCAGCGGCACGTGCAAACACGGACTTGGCGCCGTTTACAGATGGTAATTACATCTTCCGCTCCCGGGATTAGGCTCCAAGGGAATATCGGCAAGATCACATCCACAGCCCTCGCAAGGCAACAAAATTGCAAGCGATTGCTGCCAAACAGGTCGATTTCGACCGATCTCCTCCGCATATGTGGTTCTCTGCTGCCCTTGCCGCTTCTCCTCCCACCCACCTTGTCCTCGCGCGCACGGGGAAACGACGCCGGTGAGATGGCTCCTTCCCGCACGGTGATCTGCGTGGGTGACGTCCACGGCTACATCTCCAAGCTGGAGAGCCTGTGGGCGAACCTCCAGTCCGCGCTCCCCGCCGACGCCTTCGCCGCCGCGCTCGTCATCTTCCTCGGGGACTACAACGACCGCGGCCCGGACACCCGCCGCGTCCTCGACTTCCTCCTCGCGCTCCCGGCCCGCCACCCGGCTCAGCGCCACGTCTTCCTCTGCGGCAACCACGACCTCGCCTTCGCCGCCTTCGTCGGAGCGCTGCCGCCGCCCCCCGACGGTTCCCCTTTCGCCGCCACCTGGGACCAATACATCGACAATGAGGCCCACGAGGGCTGGTTCCGCGGGCCGGGGCACGAGGATATGCACGTGCAGGGGAGGAGATGGGGCGGCGTCATCAAGGAGAGGTGGAACCCCAAGAAGGGCCTCCCGTACAAGGGCTCTATCTACGATGCGCAGCCCACCTTCGAGTCCTACGGCGTCGCCCATGGATCACCAGGTCAGTCTAGGAATCCCCCCCTATCAATTTGGTTAAATGTGCTTCCATGCTGACCCAAATAATACTAGTGTTCATACTTCAATTGCTTATGATGTGAATTGCCACTGCCGAAGAAACGATCATATAATAAACTAGAGATATGGACATTAAAGTCAAAGTCATTAACGGACCCCAAATGATTTGAGCCTTTGTTAAACCCTTACATGTTCCACTTTGTCAATATTTTATTGACGGAATAGTGTCTCATCGACTGTGAAGTACTAGTAACACAGAACACCTTCCAGTATGAAGGGCCAGTTTTCATTCTTACAACATTGCAGTGCACAGTGTTGGAGCATATAGAGACCACTTCACACTTCACAGTACTGACAACCACCTGTTTCATCTCTAGAAAGTCTGCATAGCGCACTTTCCTGACATTGCCGTTATTTACATACTTATGAACTATGATCATTATTTTTTCCGTGGAAACATTGCAATGCCTACTTTATTTAGATTAACAATCACCCTGTTTTTGGCAATACAAGAGTACACAATCAATATCGTATAGGTATTGAGTTATGTTCACTGAAATCAAATTAGTAGTTTACAATATGTGATTAATATTTATAGCACTATCATCGTGATATTAGCCTACATTAAATTAATTTGGAAAATGCTAATTATTTCCAACAATCCCCAAACTTTATTTGTTTACTCAAATTTTGATTTAAGGCCTGCTACTGTTCTGAAACTGAACATGTTTACGGGTGTTTTTTTAAGAGTTGGCAAACAAAAACTATCTTGTGGTTCACGACTATGAATGTTTATTGGGTATTGGCTAGCACACCTGAAAGAATGCTTATTTCTGAATGGGAGTAAGTGTTCAAGGATGCCGCCACACTTTGTGGGTGCCGTCATTGGCGTGACCGGAGACAAGTTGGTATACGCGTATTTGAATATGCGTAATGCCAAGGAACCGTGGAATGCACTCGAAGCTAAGTTCGGCGCAACTGATGTAGGCAATGAACTGTATGTATGATATGGAGCAGTTCCATGACTTAAGGATGGTTGACAACAGTCCCGTGGTAGAAAAACTCACGAGATACAAGCGATCGCTAAGGAATTTGAGCTCTTTAGGTGTGGGCTACTCAGACAAGTTTATCGCCGGATGCATTATTGCTAATCAGGCCGGGCATTCGGTTCCCACGAACCGATTGGTTTGGTGTTTTGGGTGTGGAGAAATTCAGTTTTCAGAATATGCTAACCGATTGGTTTCTTAAAAAAATGCTAACCGAGACTTTCGTCCACTAAAACATCATTTTGGTGCTCGGTTAACACAGATCATGACTGATATTCTGTAAAACGCAATTGATGCATAAAATCTGAGCTTCAAGTGACCAAACACAACACATCTCCCATGAAAAACAACGGTGGCGCATGCCCAAGCCCATTATTGGACTACGACCAGGAAGGACCAAACCATCTGACCTTCAAAAGGACAGCGAGCTATGTGAGAAGTGGGAGCTGCGAGATTCCGCATGACAGAGGGAACATGGCGCACCGCAACTAGGGCTCATGCGTGAGCCAACGCAACTTGTCGACGCGGGAGTTTGGCATAGAAATCGAGTTCTAGACATGCCTATGCATGGGATCTGGATGTCTCAGGGGGACAGGAGCAGAGAAGGGGCGACTAGAGACAGGGCAGGGATGAGAATGTCTGCTAGGGTGCGTGCATGTTCAGGAGGAGGGTTTCATCGCATTTGGTGTCAAGCAGCGGAGCTATTGGACCATGGACCCCGAAGTTCTATCTGGAGTTGGGCCTCTTTGTTGGTGTCTCTTCGGTACTTCGGTGTATCAGGTATTCGAGGTGAACACCCGAACTAACCAAACTAACTATGCTTGCAGCATTGATGACTGAAGATCTGATCAAATAAATCGGCTTCGGTGTATTCGGATTCGGTCCCGGTTAGTTCGGGCAGGTGCTTCGGTCATCGGTTTATATGCTCACCCTAATTTGCTAACCTTACTCCATGAAGAAACTAGGCCACTTCTCTAAAGCACCGAAGCCTGGAGATCTCTCATTGGATCTTTGGGTGTACGTGAAAGCAAAATATACACACACTAAGGCTGGCCATAGTGGGAGAAACTTAGCTAGTAACATACTGCACCCTGAGGCAAAATGAGTCTTCATCTGAATAAATGAAATCTTGCATGATACCGCACATATATTACTACCCATTATGAAGGTACTAACATAGAATAGTAACATATGCATGTTACTAGTCTAAGTTACTTCCCACTATGACCAGCCTAAGGAAGCTTAGAGACAGTCTAGCGTCAGTGTGGAGCAGAAAAATCTCATGAGTTCCAAAGGAAAAATGTGGCTGATCAAATTACCAAGTTTAAGGAGCAGAACAAGGGTCAGAACAAGGACACATATGTGCTATGTGTGATGAACCTGACCATTGGGATGTCAAGTGCCCATTTCGCAAGGACGGGAAGGGTCAACTAGTATAGAACAAAGTTTGTCAACCTGCCATTAGCAACAATGATGATACAACACCTGGGTACGGTAATATACCTTACTTTATGTTTCTTAGTCTACCAATTGATGGATTGATATCAGAGCTAATATTCATGTGTGTGCCGATATCTCCTTATTTTCTTGTTTACCAAGTCGCGCTCAGGATCCCACTGACCTAATGGGAATGGTTCACATGCTTCCATTCATGGTGTTGACATAGTATATTTGAAGTTTACTTCGGAAAAAATCGTGCAACACGTGCACTCAATAAATAATAATCTCATTATTGGTTGCATCCTTCATAAAGATGAGTTTAAATTGGTTTTTGAGTTCAATAAATTAGTAATGTGAAACTATGTGCTTTTTATTGGTAAAGCCTTTGAGTGAGGAGGTCTGTTTTGCCTTTACATATCACATTTTTGTAATTAGGTTGTGAACCATATATGCACTAGTGTTACCGAGACCGGCATTCATGACTTTGTCACATTAATTTTGGTTCTATGACGCGCCTTGCCCAAATCCCTAATTTCACCTTACCAAAAGGCTCAAGTGCTAAGCTGTTGCAAGCCTCTCAAAGCTGCCGGAAGAGAAACTTGGCACCATCGCAGCTCATACTTTTTGATCTATGTGAGAGGGATGGTGCGTTGACAAAAGGTGGAAATAAATATTTCATGACTTTGATTGATGATTCCACTAGAGAAACTTGGCCTATTAGCACCATTGTGGCAACCCATGTCATTTAACCGAAATTATTGTGTCAAAGTGGCGAATGCCAAGTATCGGTTTCGTTGACACTAGTGCATATGTGGTTCACAACCTTATTGCAAAAATCTGATGGGGAAAGGCAGAATGAACCTCCACACTCATAGCCTTTACCAATAAAAGGTCCATACTTTGACACTACTTTATTGGACTTAAAAACGTACTTAAATCCATCTTTGCAAAGAATGCAACCACTAACGAGATTATTATTCACATGCTGCACTATCTTCCTTGAAGTAAACGTTAGATGCACCATGCCAACACCACGAACGGAAGCATGTGAGCCGTTTCTCATTAGGATGGTGGAAATCCCGAGAGACCTAGTAACAAGAAAAAACAAGAATACATCAACACACACATGAATACTAACACATATATCAACCCACCAATCAGTAGGCTGGCAAGCAGAAAGGACAATAGGTACATTACCATACCCAAGTACTACATCATCAGTGTTGCCAATGACCGGATTCTTGGCTGGCCCTTCACGCCCTTGCGAAATGGGTACTTGATAGCCCGATGGCTAGGTTCACCGCACACATAGCACATATCCTTGTCCTGCTTCTGCTTCATCTCGAACTTGGTAGTTTGAAGACCACATTTTTCCCCTTGGAACTCATGGGATTTTTGTGCACCACATTGGCGCTAGATTGTCTTTCAGCCCCCTTTGTTCTCTTCAACACCCAAAGATCCAATGAGATTCTCAATATAGATGCTATGTGTCTCTTGCGCTTCAGAGAAGTGGCAAAATTTCTCCATGGAGTAAGGTTAGCAATAATGCATCCAATGACAAACTTGTCGGGTAACACACACTTAAGGAGCTTAAGTTTCTTAGCAATGCATTGTATCCCATGAGCATGTCCTACCACTGGACGATTGTCAACCATCATATAGTCATGGACCTGCTCCATAGCATACAATTCACTGCTTGCATCAGTTGCGCCGAACTTAACTTCGAGCGCATCCCACAGTTTCTTGCCATTACGCATATCCAAATGCACGCTCACCAATTTGTACCCGATCACGCTCATGTTCAGGAGTAAGCGCTCTTTAAGGATTGCTAGTCGACACCCAGAACACGTTCATAGTTGTGAGCCACACAAGATGGTTTTTGTTATAGTCATGGACCTGCTCCATAGCATACAATTCACTGCTTGCATCAGTTGCGCCAAACTTAACTTCGAGCGCATCCCACAGTTTCTTGCCATTACGCGTATCCAAATGCACGCTCATCAATTTGTACCCGATCATTCTCATGTTCAGGAGTAAGCGCTCTTTAAGGATTGCTAGTCAACACCCAGAACACGTTCATAGCTGTGAGCCACACAAGATGGTTTCTGTTTGCCAACACTTAAAGTGCACACCTATAAGCGACTTCACTTTCAGAGCAGCAACAAATCTTTGAATCAAAAATTGTGAACATGTAAGGTGTTTGGATTGTTGAAGTAATCAGCGAATTTGTGAATTGTTATAATCCAACATAGTATCATGACGCCCTCCGTTCCTAAATATAAGTCTTTTTAGAGATTTCAATATGGACTACATACGAATGTATATAGACATATTTTAGAGTGTAGGTTCACTAATTTTGCTTCGTATGTAGTCCATATTGGAATATCTAAAAAGACTTATATTTAGGAACGAAGGGAGTAACAATATTAATCGCATACTATAAACTAGTCATGTGAGTGCCTACGAGACATAGAACCGACATATCTATGAATTTCACATGCACAACAAATGAACGTGAACCAATGAAAGGATTAACATAATGTACCCTTTGCAAAGGGCGCGGTTCCGAAGGCCTGCCCTTCCGTGCACGCAGTCACCGAGAGGGGAAGCCGAGAATAGCACAACAAGAGGAACAGTGGGGTGGTTCGAGCATAAGAGGCATATTCAATCTGACTGGTGATGCCTTGGGTCACGAAAGTCCTCTTTATGTAGTCAATCGGTACAATCAACCCACGTCCTAGTCATCCGAACAAATTGGGAATGGCTATTATTAACGTGCTTCTTTATGACTCGTAATTCATAATAATTAATTATCCATTCCAATGTGCAAAAATAAATCGCACACTTGGCATGGGTCTGAGCCTTGCTTGTTCACGAAACCTGACACGCATGCGCTTTGCGTTGCGGGCGGCGGAGGAGGAGCGCGTGTGTATAAGTGCTCTTCTCAAGCTCAAGGAGTGAGAGTGTAACGCCCCGGCCAAATCCACCAGTTGCGCCTGGCTACCACCTAGGATCTAGACTGGCCCCACAGACCAACACTAGTATTTCTCGCGCACTTTGTCCTCACTCGTGCGCACCAGGGATCAACTTCCCAGTCGGTCACCCATTCCCCATCCTCAAATTGCTCTAAGCCAAGCACACTTAAGTTTGAGGTTCTTTTGGACGGGCTTCCGGAAAAGAAGGTACACCTTGTTGATATGAGTTGTCTGTCATTCCTATTAATCCGGGATGTGAACCGACATCCTCGTCAGTCCAGCAGGAATGTTCCCTCTTGGCACACGTCTATGTGTCCAGTCCGGCACATGTGCCACAACGGGCCACACGTGTCATGCACCACATTTCAGCGCACCGGACCCGCATATGCCCATGTAACCACGAGGGTCGACTCTGATACCAATTGTAACGCCTGGCCAAACCCACCGGTTCCTGGCCGTTGCGCCTGGCTACCACTTAGGATCTACACTGGCCACACAGACCGACACTAGTTTTTTCCTGCACACTTTGTCCTCACTCATGCGCACCCGGGATCAACTTTCCAGTTGGTCACCCATACTCAAATTTCTCCAAGCCAAGCACGCTTAATTTTGAGGTTCTTTCAGATGGGCTCCCAGAAAAGAAGATGTACCTTGTTGATATGAGTAGTCTATCATTCCTATTAAGCCGGGATGAGACAGAGAGTCCCTTTTATGGTTTTTTAGGGAAGAGTCCCTTTTATGTTGCTCTCTACTCTCCCGCACTCTACATGTAAGACTAAACTTCCCACCCATACATGCAACCATAGTGGGCCTTCGATATTTTCTTGGAATTATTTCCTATAAGGGCTAATGCCCACATACTGTCACAGTATTGCACCCACCATAATTTAACCAAGCAGTTTCTAATTTGCCAGCGGTTCTAATTACACTGTAGATCTCATGAAAGCTGTGCCTGAGGAGCACAAGAAGTTTCTGCATGACTTGGTTTGGGTCCATGAAGAGGTATGCATTCTTTTCTAGTGCAAAGTATACTAGAGATGCAAAATGTACTTCTGCTTTTGTGTTTCATGTTATCGTTGTATTGCAGGAAGACGTTCGTATTGATACAGATGGAGGCCAGATTCTATGCAAACTGATCGCGGTTCATGCCGGCCTGGAAAAGTCCTTGGATTTGAATGAGCAGCTTAGAGTTTTGAGAACTAGAGACACAAGGGTGCCAAAAGTTCAAATGCTTAGCGGGAGGCAGGATGTTTGGAACATACCACAGGTGAGCTAATATGTGATCCTATTGCACTATATCTTGCCAGAGACGAACAATTTACTCTCCGGTTTATTGTGTCGAATTTGGTGTCGCAGCTAACTCAGTACACTCGTGTAGTGTGTAGATGCAAACAAGATAAAAGTTCAGTGCAATTCGATTACCGTCCTTGTAGATTATATAGAAGAGACCAACATAGTCTGCACAATGCTGCTAACTGATCTGAAGATCTTGCACTCAATGTTTGAATGAAAGTGTAGAGTTTTCTCACCAGATGTGTGAGCACATAATCTTTGCTTGCTATGATGCAAGTACTGACAAGTGCCATTTTCTCCTTTTATCAAATTATTGAACCAGTTTTCTTTAGCACAGATCGTCGGTGATCTGTATAGAAGAAGTGTGGCATGCAGGAAATTTGATTACAGTTGTCAACTGTCCTGCTTCTAATATGCTTTAAACTAGCAGCAAGGTGCATTGGGTGAGGTTAGGTTACAGAAATCACACCAATTTGACTGTCACTCTGGAACTTGGGATGGTTTAGCCCATTTTAACTGAAACAGCAAGCACATGGTGCATGCTCATAGGCTGCCACTAACTTATTCATGGCTACATGGTTGGTGTCCATGGTCTGTACATTTATCGGGATTATGAGCAGTTGTGCTGATACACGGATTTCCTTTTCCAGGATCTGGCCGGCAAGCAGACCATCGTTGTAAGTGGGCATCATGGGAAGCTCCACGTGGACGGTCTCAGGTTCATCATCGATGAAGGTGGCGGGTACGCAGATAAACCTATAGCGGCCGTTGTTTTCCCTTCAAAGGAAGTGATCAGGAGCACAGAGGGAACGGCCTCCCAGAATTAATCTAGACACCATCGGAAATGCAAGCTAATGTTTTTTGTTACTGTCGTAACATGAGCAATTGGACGACTGGTATGTACATCTGCCAAAATGGAGTATAATATTTCAAAAAACACAGAATTGGGGTTTTAATGTATAATGTCGAGGAAATAAGTCAATAATGTGTGATCTTCTCCTAAGCATGCAATGTGACAACTAGGACAAGGAAGTTCCTGTGTGCCAGTTGACAGCATCATTATACTACTTGTTACTTGGCTGTCGGTATGAATCATGAACGGCAATGGCCCTGTTTTTAAACAGCAGCTTTTCTTGTCAACTGAAGTAATACATCCTGCACGGCACCTTCTATAGACAGACAGATCTCGGACGGTAGTTGTACGTGCCTACATGGTCAAAGGCAGAACAATAGTTTTTCTTTCGAATTCGGCAGTGCAAAAGGTGCTAGGATATCAAGTCACACGGGAGTTGTTGAATTAACGGTCGGGAGAGAGCCTCCTGGCAGGTCCCTTGTACTTCTCGTTTGCTTTTTCCTGATGAACAGCAAGCGAAAGCGAACGGACATGTCCACGGGGAAGGGACCACGACGCTAGAGAACTCGGCCGGCCGGTCCCTCCCTCCGTCCTCCGCCAGTCACACCGGTCACCAAGCTTGACGCTTAATAAATATCTCTCCGGTATCTAGGAACTAGGATCACGGAGCGCTTAAAATAAGCATCAGTGCACGGCTTCAGGTGATAGCATAATGACCATGGCGAAGTGAGATCTTGATGCCCGTTTTGCAGCCAGAGAACTCAGAAACACCTCCGTTTTAGATATTTTGATTTTTTGTTTGTTCTTTTCGGACGGTGGGGCCGTGGAGAGATTCGCGTCTAGTTTTCTTAAAAAAAAAGGCCATTTAGGGCCCTGCTTTACAAAAGGCTCAACCAGTCCAAAACGTCTGCTAGGATCACCACTTCACCAGCTGCAAAGTTAAGTACATGCGCCAGGCCCCAAGCTGGAATGCCCACACGGCATCAGCCGAGCCAACCACCAAAACAGGCGCATTCGAACTGGACAGACGCTCACGCAGGAGCCCAGCACCACAGGCTTGAGCCTGACAGCGGACGTGAGTGCGTGACACACGGGGACGGGGGCGTCGGAGCAAGGATGAGAGACGCACATGAACACCATGATGCTATCAGGCCTGATTAATCATGTGGATGGAGCAGCCATGCACCTTTTCCCCTCTGGAAATTCATAGCTCACACCTTTTTTTTAATGGAAGCAAGAGTTGGCAAACACATGCATTTTCAAACAAGGAAAATTAATTCTCAAACCACAATGACATGTAATGTAAAGGAGCATGGAGGACGTGTATGATATTAATTTCTTGTAAAAAATAATATCATGGGTCGATATCAAGTAGCGGAAAAAAGGAACCTAGTACATGGTGGAGGTATGCCATCGTACACTAAACCGAAGGTTTTCCGGAACTTATATGATAGTTCCATTTTTTTACGGATCAACATCAAGTAGCAAAAAAATAAATCACATGTCAACGCGCGTATGAGGGAGAGTACCACAATGGATGCATTTTGTTGGCACATTTTTCTAGATTCTTCAGAAAATGCTACAACAGAGCTTGAAAGGGCTCATTCGGTCTACAAAATTTTCAAAACAAGTAAATAGAAAAAGGTAAATGATTGGAACGCCGTCTCCACTCCTATTCCTACGAGTTTTCATGTGATCTAGCATAATACTAAAAATCCTAAGGAATCTAGTACCTTCATTTATGAGAAACTAATGCAATACATACGGAAAGAACCGACATGAGGGTCAAAAATCTTATGGGAATGCTCCAAAAAATTTGCAAACTGAATGATCATTGAGGACAAAAATTATAAAGGCATTTTCAAACTTGCAAGAACTACAATGCTATATATCTATTTAATCAACATATTCATAAAATTTTAATACGCCATCACCAGGGGCGGCGCCAGGGGTCTTCTTGGGTATTCGGTTGAATACCCAAGATTTTGACAAACCATTGAAATTTTATATAAAACAAGCGATTTTTTTTTGCAAAACAGTGATGATTTGGGCAAAATGAATACCCACCCTCTAGAACCTGGCGCCGCCACTGGCCATCACACGACTTACCCCTAGGTTGTTTTGGGTTATAAGAGCAATTTCACCATTTTTAGATATAAGAGTACAACCTAAACACATGCGCACGCTTAAACAGTGTCCAGTAAAAACTAGTGCCGTGTAGTTTTAAAATTGACGAAGTCATCAACGATGTCTCACACTGAAATGACATTCTGCTTTATTGAGACATGCTCGGCGTCGAACCTCGAGTTTAATCCCGTGTCAACAAGGAGAACTTGTGGACTACATATCGCTACGTGGGATTAATGGTCGAATGAGCAGTGTTGTCATGGATTTAGTGCCAAGGTACCCTAGTAAGATTTGAGGAATGAAAAATGCACCTATGAGTCCATGCGAGGTGGTAGCAAAGAAATGAAAATCAACATCCCAGGGATTTTACGTTGTCGAGTCGAAAAGAGGACGACACTGAAAGTATGCATATTTCATTTACATATATGTACATTACATAATGTACCCTACAAATTCTTTTTTGGAGCAGAGTGGTGTGGTCTTTTTTTGTTACGAAAATGCCATAGCTGGGCCGCATGCGTGCAGATCGGATGATCGGAGACACTCCACCGTCACCAACTGCTTTTGTCTGGGAGACAATAGTACTTTTTTTGTAAACAAAATAAATATAAACGAGGGTACTACTAGAAGCCGCTAACGGCATGGCCAGCTAAAGGCGCTCCCAGCCGTTGGTTTGCGATCCCGTCCTCCCTCCCCTACGCAACGTCGCCTCCACCGTCCGTCCGTCGCTGCCACCTCTGCGCGCGCGCACGAGGGAGGAAGACGACGCCGCGCACGCACTCACTCACACACACTCCCCGTGGGGCCCCTTTCCGGCTTGGCGTCTATCTCCTCTCCCCCGCCCATCCCCATGCACTGCACCGTCCCCGCCAGCTTCCACCCCCGCCGCACACGTTGCTCCCCCTTCTCATCGCTTCTCAATTAATATCTCCATCACTCGGGTTCCGCGCTGCATTTCGGCCGGCGGGTTGAGTGAGATCTGGGCCACTGACCGACTCACTCGCTCGCTGCGCGGGGATGGCGACGTTCGCGGTGTCCGGCGCGACCCTCGGTGTGGCGCGGCCCGCCGGCGCCGGCGGCGGACTGCTGCCGCGATCCGGCTCGGAGCGGAGGGGCGGGGTGGACCTGCCGTCGCTGCTCCTCAGGAAGAAGGACTCCTCTCGTACGCCTCGCTCGCTCGCTCCAATCTCCCCGTCCATTTTTGGCCCCCCTTCTCTCTCCCTCTCTGCGCGCGCATGGCCTGTTCGATGCTGTTCCCCAGTTGATCTCCATCAACGAGAGAGATAGCTGGATTAGGCGATCGCCTGCGTCAGTGTCACCCAGGCCCTGGTGTTATCACGGCTTTGATCATCTCCTCCTCCCATTCTGATATTTTCTCACTCTTTCTTCTGTTCTTGCTGTAACTGCAAGTTGTAGCATTGTCTCACTATTGTAGTCATCCTTGCATTTGCAGGCGCCGTCCTGAGCCGCGCGGCCTCTCCAGGGAAGGTCCTGGTGCCTGACGGTGAGAGCGACGACTTGGCAAGTCCGGCGCAACCTGAAGAATTACAGGTACACACCATCGTGCCGGGAAATCTTCATACAATCGTTATTCACTTACCAAATGCCGGATGAAACCAAGCCGCGGAGGCGTCAGGTTTTGAGCTTCTTCTATCAGCATTGTGCAGTACTGCACTGCCTTGTGCATTTTGTTAGCCGTGGCCCCGTGCTGGCTCTTGGGCCACTGAAAACTCAGATGGATGTGCATTCTAGCAAGAACTTCACGAAATAATGCACTGTTTGTGGTTTCGTTAGTCTGCTCTACAATTGCTATTTTCGTGCTGTAGATACCTGAAGACATCGAGGAGCAAACGGCTGAAGTAAACATGACAGGGGGGACTGCAGAAAAACTTGAATCTTCAGAACCGACTCAAGGCATTGTGGAAACAATCACTGATGGTGTAACCAAAGGAGTTAAGGAACTAGTCGTGGGGGAGAAACCGCGAGTTGTCCCAAAACCAGGAGATGGGCAGAAAATATACGAGATTGACCCAACGCTGAAAGATTTTCGGAGCCATCTTGACTACCGGTAATGCCTACCCGCTACTTTCGCTCATTTTGAATTAAGGTCCTTTCGTCATGCAAATTTGGGGAACATCAAAGAGACAAAGACTAGGGACCACTATTTCTTACAGTTCCCCTCATGGTCTGAGAATATGCTGGGACGTAGATGTATAATTGATGGCTACAATTTGCTCATAATTACGATACAAATAACTGTCTCTGATCATTGCAATTACAGAGTGGCAAACTGATTAAAATGTGATAGATGGGTTATAGATTTTACTTTGCTAATTCCTCTACCAAATTCCTGGGGAAAAAAATCTACCAGTTGGGCAACTTAGTTTCTTATCTTTGTTGCCTCTTTGTTTTGGGGAAAACACACTGCTAAATTTGAATGATTTTGGGTATGCCTCCGTGGATTCAACAGATACAGCGAATACAGGAGAATTCGTGCTGCTATTGACCAACATGAAGGTGGATTGGAAGCATTTTCTCGTGGTTATGAAAAGCTTGGATTTACCCGCAGGTAAATTTAAAGCTTCAGTATTATGAAGCGCCTCCACTAGTCTACTTGCATATCTTACAAGAAAATTTATAATTCCTGTTTTCGCCTCTCTTTTTTCCAGTGCTGAAGGTATTGTCTAGTTGCATATCTTATAAGAAAATTTATGTTCCTGTTTTCCCCTATTTTCCAGTGCTGAAGGTATCACTTACCGAGAATGGGCTCCTGGAGCGCATGTACGTCTTTTAAGTCTTAACAGACACCTTCCAATTCATTGTTAATGGTCACACTATTCACCAACTAGCTTACTGGACTTACAACTTAGCTTACTGAATACTGACCAGTTGCTCTAAATTTATGATCTGGCTTTTGCATCCTATTACAGTCTGCAGCATTAGTAGGTGACTTCAACAATTGGAATCCGAATGCAGATACTATGACCAGAGTATGTCTACAGCTTGGCAATCTTCCACCTTTGCTTCATAACTACTGATACATCTATTTGTATTTATTTTGCTGTTTGCACATTCCTTAAAGTTGAGCCTCAACTATATCATATCAAAATGGTATAATTTGTCAGTGTCTTAAGCTTCAGCCTAAAGATTCTACTGAAATTGGTCCATCTTTTTGAGATTGAAAATGAGTATATTAAGGATGAATGAATAGGTGCAACACTCCCATTCTTTGGTAGAACCTTCTACATTATGTGTGTTTTTTCATCTACAATGAGCATATTTCCATGCTATCAGTGAAGGTTTGCTCCTATTGATGCCGATATTTGATATGATCTTTTCAGGATGATTATGGTGTTTGGGAGATTTTCCTCCCTAACAATGCTGATGGATCCCCAGCTATTCCTCATGGCTCACGTGTAAAGGTAAGCTGGCCAATTATTTAGTTGAGGATGTAGCATTTTCGAACTCTGCCCACTAAGGGTCCCTTTGCCTTTCTGTTTTCTAGATACGGATGGATACTCCATCTGGTGTGAAGGATTCAATTTCTGCTTGGATCAAGTTCTCTGTGCAGGCTCCAGGTGAAATACCATTCAATGGCATATATTATGATCCACCTGAAGAGGTAAGTATCGATCTCCATTACATTATTAAATGAAATTTCCAGTGTTACGGTTTTTTAATACCCATTTCGTGTCTCACTGACATGTGAGTCAAGACAATACTTTAGAATTTGGAAGTGACATATGCATTAATTCACCTTCTAAGGGCTAAGGGGCAAGCAACCATGGTGATGTTTGTATGCTTGTGTGTGACTTAAGATCTTATAGCTCTTTTATGTGTTCTCTGTTGGTTAGGATATTCCATTTTGACCTTTTGTGACCATTTACTAAGGATATTTTACATGCAAATGCAGGAGAAGTATGTCTTCCAACATCCTCAACCTAAACGACCAGAGTCACTGAGGATTTATGAATCACACATTGGAATGAGCAGCCCAGTATGTCAATAAGTTATTTCACCTGTTTCTGGTCTGATGGTCTATTCTATGGATTTTCTAGTTCTGTTATGTATTGTTAACATATAACATGGTGCATTCACGTGACAACCTCGATTTTATTTTCTAATGTTATTGCAATAGCTCGGTATAATGTAACCATGTTACTAGCTTAAGATGGTTAAGGTTTCCCACTTAGGATGTATGAAATATCGCATTGGAGCATCTCCAGCAAGCCATTTTTTTGACGGTTAACAGCAGGAGCTCTGCTTTTCATTATAGGAGAGGGAAATGCTGTACAGACTGAAGTCAGTCAGAGCAAAGTAACTTAGAATCATTTATGGGCCACCCTGCACAGGGCAGAAGGCAGGCAGGAACGATCCTCTACAGCCGTCGGATTGCCTCCATCAGAGGAATCCTGGCCGTTAATCATGCTCTGGCCCAGTGGTCAGAATGCATCAACCAGACTGAGGTGCTTGCCTCCTTATTGGTAAAGGATGCAGTGGTACGAGCCTATTGAACAGATCCTGTTCAAGTAAGGCCGTTCTCCAGCAAGCCATTTCCTAGCTTATTAATGAGAGAGAGAGAGAGAGGGGGGGGGGGTCTGTATTCTGCGAGCAATTCAAAAACTTCCATTGTTCTGAGGTGTACGCATTGTAGGGATCTCCCATTATGAAGAGGATATAGTTAATTCTTTGTAACCTACTTGGAAACTTGAGTCTTGCGGCATCGCTAATATATTCTATCATCACAATACTTAGAGGATGCATCTGAATATTTTAGTGGGATCTTGCACAGGAACCGAAGATAAATTCATATGCTAATTTTAGGGATGAGGTGCTGCCAAGAATTAAAAGGCTTGGATACAATGCAGTGCAGATAATGGCAATCCAGGAGCATTCATACTATGCGAGCTTTGGGTATTCACACAATCCATTTTTTTCTGTTCTTTTTTCTGTATGCGCCTCTTCACCCATTTGGAGCTATTACATCCTAATGCTTCGTGCACATAGAATATTTGGATATAATTCTTTAGTAGACATATAGTACAACAACAGTTGGTATTTCTGACTTGTATGACCATTTTATTGTTGTTGGCTTGTTCCAGGTACCATGTTACTAATTTTTTTGCACCAAGTAGCCGTTTTGGAACTCCAGAGGACTTAAAATCCCTGATCGATAGAGCACATGAGCTTGGTTTGCTTGTTCTTATGGATATTGTTCATAGGTAAGTAGTCCAATTAATTTTAGCTGCTTTACTGTTTATCTGGTATTCTAAATGGCAGGGCCGTATCGACGAGTATTTTTCCATTCTATATAATTGTGCTACATGACTTCTTTTTTCTCAGATGTATTAAACCAGTTGGACATCAAATGTATTTGGTACATCTAGTAAACTGACAGTTTCAAAGAATATCGTTTTGTAATGGCAACATGATTTGATGCCATAGATGTGGACTGAGAAGTTCAGATGCTATCAAGAAAATTAATCAACTGGCCAAGTACTCGTGGCACTACATAGAGTTTGCAAGTTGGAAAACTGACAGCAATACCTCACTGATAAGTAGCTAGGCCCCACTTGCCAGCTTCATATTAGATGTTACTTCCCTGTTGAACTCATTTGAACATATTACTTAAAGTTCTTCATTTGTCCTAAGTCAAACTTCTTTAAGTTTGACCAAGTCTACTGAAAAATATATCAACATCTACAACACCAAATTGGTTTCATTAGATTCACAATTTTTATTTTGTTATATTAGCACACCTTTGATGTTGTAGATATCAGCACATTTTTCTACAGACTTGGTCAAATATAGAGAAGTTTGACTTAGGACAAATCTAGAACTTCAATCAATTTGGATCAGAGGGGATAGTCCATACTGGTTGATTATATTCGGTAACATCAAATAATATAGATAGATGTCAACACTTTAACAAAAAATCAGACCTTGTCACCAAATATGTATCAGACCATCTGTTTGCTTTAGCCACTTGTTTTCATATTTATGTGTTTGTACCTAATCTATTTTTACTTCTACTTGGTTTGGTTGATTTTTTTTCAGTTGCATTGCTTCATCAATGATTTTGTGTACCCTGCAGTCATTCATCAAATAATACCCTTGACGGCTTGAATGGTTTCGATGGCACTGATACACATTACTTCCACGGTGGTCCACGTGGCCATCATTGGATGTGGGATTCTCGTCTATTCAACTATGGGAGTTGGGAAGTATGTAGCTCTGACTTCTGTCACCATATTTGGCTAACTGTTCCTGTTAAATCTGTTCTTACACATGTCGATATTCTATTCTTATGTAGGTATTGAGATTCTTACTGTCAAACGCGAGATGGTGGCTTGAAGAATATAAGTTTGATGGATTTCGATTTGATGGGGTGACCTCCATGATGTATACTCACCATGGATTACAAGTAAGTCATCAAGTGGTTTCAGTAACTTTTTTAGGGCACTGAAATAATTGCTATGCATCATAACATGTATCATGATCAGGACTTGTGCTACGGAGTCTTAGATAGTTCCCTAGTACGCTTGTACAATTTTACCTGATGAGATCATGGACGATTCGAAGTGATTATTATTTATTTTTCTTCTAAGTTTGCTTCTTGTTCTAGATGACATTTACTGGGAACTATGGCGAGTATTTTGGATTTGCTACTGATGTTGATGCGGTAGTTTACTTGATGCTGGTCAACGATCTAATTCATGGACTTTATCCTGATGCTGTATCCATTGGTGAAGATGTAAGTGCTTACAGTATTTATGATTTTTAACCAGTTAAGTAGTTTTATTTTGGGATCAGGCTGTTACTCTTTTTGTTAGGGGTAAGATCTCTCTTTTCATAACAATGCTAATTTATACCTTGTATGATAATGCATCACTTAGGTAATTTGAAAAGTGCTAGGCCATTCAAGCTTACGAGCATATTTTTTGATGGCTGTAATTTATTTGATAGTATGCTTGTTTGGGTTTTTCAGTAAATGGGAGTGTGTGACTAATGTTGTATTAGAAATGGGCAACCTTGTCAATTGCTTCAGAAGGCTAACTTAGATTCCGTAAACGCTTCAGAAATGAGAGGCTATTCCCATGGACATGAAATTATACTTCAGTGTGTTCTGTACATGTATTTGTAAGAGCAAGAGCAACATGGTTTAACTTAAATTCCTGCACTGCTATGGAATCTCACTGTATGTTGTTAGTGTACACATCCGCAAACAAGTAATCCTGAGCTTTCAACTCATGAGAAAATATGAGGTTCCACTTCTGCCAGCATTAACTGTTCACAGTTCTAATTTGTGTAACTGTGAAATTGTTCAGGTCAGTGGAATGCCCACATTTTGCATCCCTGTTCCAGATGGTGGTGTTGGTTTTGACTATCGCTTGCATATGGCTGTAGCAGATAAATGGATTGAACTCCTCAAGTAAGTGCAGGAATATTGGTGATTACATGCGCACAATGATCTAGATTACAATTTCTAAATGGTAAAAAGGAAAATATGTATGTGAATATCTAGACATTTTCCTGTTATCAGCTTGTATACGAGAAGTCATACATGGTTTAAATAGCAAATCTCAGAAATGTAATGGCTAGTGTCTTTATGCTGGACATTGTACATTGCGCTGTAGCAGGCCAGTCAACACAGTTAGCAATATTTTCAGAAACAATAATTATTTATATCCGTATATGGGGAAAGTAGGTATATAAACTGTGGTCATTAATTGTGTTCACCTTTTGTCCTGTATAAGCATGGGCAGTAGGTAATAAATTTAGCCAGATAAAATAAATCGTTATTAGGTTTACAAAAGGAATATACAGGGTCATGTAGCATATCTAGTTGTAATTATTGAAAAGGCTGACAAAAGGCTCGGTAAAAAAAATCCAGATACGCAGGAACGCGACTAAAGCTCAAATATTTATAGTGGTCTCTGTTGCTTGCTGTATATTTGTATCTGCACATATATGAAATTACTACTACACAGCTGCCAATCTGTCATGATCTGTGTTCTGCTTTGTGCTATTTAAATTTTAATTCGATACATTGGCAATAATAAACTTAACTATTCAACCAATTTGGTGGATACCAGAGATTTCTGCCCTCTTTTCGTAATGTTGTGCTCCTGCTGCTGTTCTCTGCTGTTACAAAAGCTGTTCTCAGTTTTTTTACATCATTATTTTTGTGTGTGAGTACTTTTAGCATGTTTTTCGAAGCTGTGAGTTGTTGGTACTTAATACATTCTTGGTAGTGTCCAAATATGCTGCAGTCTAATTTAGCATTTCTTTAACACAGGCAAAGTGACGAATCTTGGAAAATGGGTGATATTGTGCACACCCTAACAAATAGAAGGTGGCTTGAGAAGTGTGTAACTTATGCAGAAAGTCATGATCAAGCACTAGTTGGTGACAAGACTATTGCATTCTGGTTGATGGATAAGGTACTAGCTGTTACTTTTGGACCAAAAGAATTACACAATTGATTTGTCTCATCAGATTGCTAGTGTTTTCTTGTGATAAAGATTGGCTGCGTCACCCATCACCAGCTATTTCCCAACTGTTACTTGAGCAAAATTTGCTGAAAACGTACCATGTGGTACTGTGGCGGCTTGTGAACTTTGACTGTTATGGTGCAAATTTCTGTTCTTATTTTTTTGATTGCTTATGTTACCGTTCATTTGCTCATCCCTTTCAGAGACCAGCCAAAGTCACGTGTAGCTGTGTGATCTATTATCTGAATCTTGAGCAAATTTTATTAATAGGGTAAAACCCAACGAATTATTTGCTTGAATTTTAATATACAGACGTATAGTCACCTGGTGCTTTCTTAAATGATTACCATAGTGCCTGAAGGCTGAAATAGTTTTGGCGTTTCTTGGACGCCGCCTAAAGGAGTGATTTTGGGTAGATTCCTGGTCGAGCCCTCGTTACAACATACATTTTGGAGATATGCTTAGTAACTGCTCTGGGAAGTTTGGTCACAAGTCTGCATCTACACGCTCCTTGAGGTTTTATTATGACGCCATCTTTGTAACTAGTGGCAGCTGTAAGGAAACACATTCAAAAGGAAACGGTCACATTATTCTAGTCAGGACCACCACACTAAGAGGAATATTCTGTTCCAATTTTATGAGTTTTTGGGACTCCAAAGGGAACAAAAGTGTCTCATATTGTGCTTATAACTACAGTTGTTTTTATACCAGTGTAGTTCCATTCCAGGACAGTTGATACTTGGTACTGTGCTGTAAATTATTGATCTGGCATAGAACAGCATGAACATATCAAGCTCTCTTTGTGCAGGATATGTATGATTTCATGGCTCTGGATAGGCCTTCAACTCCTCGCATTGATCGTGGCATAGCATTACATAAAATGATCAGGCTTGTCACCATGGGTTTAGGTGGTGAAGGCTATCTTAACTTCATGGGAAATGAGTTTGGGCATCCTGGTCAGTCTTTACAACTTTAATTGCATTCTGCATAGTTGTGATTTACTGTAATTTGAACCATGCTTTGTTTTCACATTGTATGTATTATGTAATCTGTTGCTTCCAAGGAGGAAGTTAACTTCTATTTACTTGGCAGAATGGATAGATTTTCCAAGAGGTCCGCAAACTCTTCCAACCGGCAAAGTTCTCCCTGGAAATAACAATAGTTATGATAAATGCCGCCGTAGATTTGATCTTGTAAGTTTTAGCTTAGCTATTACATTTCCTCACTAGATCTTTATCGGCCATTTATTTCTTGATGAAATCATAATGTTTGTTAGGAAAGATCAACATTGCTTTTGTAGTTTTGTAGACGTTAACATAAATATGTGTTAAGAGTTGTTGATCATTAAGAATATCATGATTTTTTGTAGGGAGATGCAGATTTTCTTAGATATCGTGGTATGCAAGAGTTCGATCAGGCAATGCAGCATCTTGAGGAAAAATATGGGGTATGTCACTGGTTTGTCTTTGTTGCATAACAAGTCACAGTTTAACATTAGTCTCTTCAAATGGTCAAAAAAGTGTAGAATTAATTTCTGTAATGAGATGAAAACTGTGCAAAGGCGGGAGCTGGAATTGCTTTTCACCAATTAAAACTATTTTCTTGAGCGATAGTGTATTGATACCTATACCAACACTGACAATGTAACTGCAGTTTATGACATCTGAGCACCAGTATGTTTCACGGAAACATGAGGAAGATAAGGTGATCATCTTCGAAAGAGGAGATTTGGTATTTGTTTTCAACTTCCACTGGAGCAATAGCTTTTTTGACTACCGTGTTGGGTGTTCCAGGCCTGGGAAGTACAAGGTATGCTTTGCTTTTGCATTGTCCACCCTTCACCAGTAGGGTTAGTGGGGGCTTCTACAACTTTTAAGTCCACATGTATAGAGTTTGTTGGTCGTGCAGCTATCAATATAAAGAATAGGATAATTTGTAAAGAAAAGAATTTGTTGCTCGAGCTGTTGTAGTCATATAACATCCCCGAAGCACATCTACTATTCATTCATATTATCTACTTAAGGGTTTGTTACAATCTTTGTACTCAGTTGGACTCACTCTAATACTGGAACTATTTACCGAATCTACCCTAATCATCCTAGCAGTTTTAGAGCAGCCCCATTTGGACAGTCCACTGGGTTTAGTTGGTTTGTGACAGTTTCTGCTATTTCTTATCAGGTGGCCTTAGACTCCGACGATGCACTCTTTGGTGGATTCAGCAGGCTTGATCATGATGTCGACTACTTCACAACCGTAAGTCTGGGCCCAAGCGTTACTTGACTCGTCTTGACTCAACTGCTTACAAATCTGAATCAACTTCTCATTTGCTGATGCCCTTGCAGGAACATCCGCATGACAACAGGCCGCGCTCTTTCTCGGTGTACACTCCGAGCAGAACTGCGGTCGTGTATGCCCTTACAGAGTAAGAACCAGCAGCTGCTTGTTACAAGGCAAAGAGAGAACTCCAGAGAGCTCGTGGATCGTGAGCGAAGCGACGGGCAACGGCGCGAGGCTGCTCTAAGCGCCATGACTGGGAGGGGATCGTGCCTCTTCCCCAGATGCCAGGAGGAGCAGATGGATAGGTAGCTTGTTGGTGAGCGCTCGAAAGAAAATGGACGGGCCTGGGTGTTTGTCGTGCTGCACTACCCTCCTCCTATCTTGCACATTCCCGGTTGTTTTTGTACATAACACTAATAATTGCCCGTGCGCTCAACATGAACATATAAATATTCTAATAATAGGTTATCCCGTGATTTACCTGCCTATATTTTAGTACTCCCTCGGACCTGAATTAATTGAGGCAGCCTCTATACATCATTGTATAGAGGTTGTACAGTAGCTGCGTCAATTAATCTGGTTTGGAGGGAGTAACTCTATTTGGTAAGCACCTATTTGCTTACCAACTCGTTAGGAACACGGGCTCTGGCGATAGGATAGGCGACAACCACGTGACTACGCCGGCGGCCACTCCGGCCATGGCGGCCACCAGCTCGGCCGGCCAGCCCGCCGTCATGGGCTTGGCCTGCCACCCCTCTCCTTCCTTTCGGGCGGGCAGCCCCGCAGTTGCGTGGGTCTCGGTGGGCTCCATCATAATTGGCGCCGCGGTGGGTGCCCCTCGGGATATCTTCGCCGCCAGCGCCGGGGACATCCGCGGGGGCGTCTTGCTCCGCGGCGGTTTCCTGGCTTCCTCCACCCTGACCGTGCTGCGGGGAACGGCGGCCGCCGCCGTCGGCCCTCCCCTCCGCTCGCCCGGCGAGGCCCTTCTCGAATACTCGCTTACAGTCTTCTCCTCTCCGGTATGTTTACCCCTTTCCGCCGCCCTCTCCTAGCCTACCATGGTTTGGCTGGAGATCCTGCTGCCGGCGCCTCCGCCGCCGTCCTCCGCCGTCGTAGCCTTGCTCAATGGTTGGATTGGCTCGCCCTTTGCTTACCCTTTAATTGTTCAATTTAGCGACTGCTTATTCTCTTTTACCGTTGCTAATCGTAACATTGCTAGTTTCATTCTGTCGCTCATGGGGATTAACTACAAGGGTTTAGTTGTTCGTTTCCTGGCTAATCCTCCCCCTGTTGGACTGCCTCTGCCTCGTCTTTTTGCTGCCCACACTTCTCTCCTCCATGCCCCTGAAACCCGGGCATGTCAACCCCCGCCGTCATCCCCCTCTGATGCGACTTGGAGCGTCGACTGTGCTGCTGCCCCGTGTGTGAATCCGTACCTGCCCTATCCTGACGCGGGCCTGGCAACTCCAGTCGTCACCTCCTCGTCGCGACCCTGCCCAACGTCTACCTTGCACATCTCCTGTAGCGTTGTCCGTGACAATTTCTTGGACGATCGCCCCCTCCGCCTGAGCCACCACGTAGCTCGTCTGGTTTCGCTGGCTCCCATGCGGCATCCCGGCCTCCCATTTTGGACGTTTCAGCCACTGGTATCCTGGCTCTCCCTTTTGGCCCGTTGCAGCTGGTCCAACTGGCATGCCGCTCCACGCCATCGCTGGCCGCTGGGCGCATGCATGCTCCTCTGTGTTCGGCCAACCCGAGGCGCCCTGGCTTCCCTCCTCGCAGGCGGCGACCCATGCTTGATGCCTCTGCCCCTGGGATCCTGCCGCGGCCTCCGGGCCCACTCCCGTGGTCAACTTCTCCCCATCGTCAGCCTGAGGTACACGACAGCACGCCTTCTGTCCGGCCGCAGACCACAGGATGTGACAACGGCGAGGCCGAGGCCGACTGCCTGACGCCGCCTCGACTGTCGCTCTCCCACGCCGGCAGCCCGCATGCTGGGCCGTTGGAATCTTATGCCCATGCCCTCCTTGCTTCCTCTTATAGCATGCACCCCCCTGCATGCGTCGACACAGCTCGTCCCTCCCGCCCAAAATCTCAACGCCATGAACCGCTGCTTCCGATGCCTTGCTCTTGACCACCAAGTTCGCGATTGCCGAGACCCCGTGAGGTGTCGCCAATGCTGGCGTGTGGGCCACACCCAGCATGGGTGCACGACTATTTTACCCCCAACCAACCCCTTGCCTCTCCTCAACCCTGCGCCTGCCTTTGCTCCTAACCCTCCTCTCGCTCAACCTGCCCTGAGCCCCCCACCGCCTCCCCAGCCCGCTCCGCCCCCCATGGCTGATTTCATCCCCCTGGAGCTCTCCTCCTCCGAGGACGAGCGGCCGCCGTCCCCTGCCCATGCATCCCCACCACACATCTTTACCTTCCCGGAGCAGACCGCGGCGACGGAAGTTGACGATGAGGCCTTTGAGGAGGAGGACCCGGACGAGGTTGAGTTCGAATCGGGGGAGGAATCCACTGATTCGGACGCAACCCAATCCGCCTTTCTCTCTTCTCCTCCTAGGCACCGTCGGGATTTCTCCCAACATTTTCATGCCCTTCACCCCCATTGAGCATTTCCAAAACCTCGTATACGCCATTGTCAACCCTCCTCATCCCTCCCCCCAAGCTTGTTGATACGTCTCCGTCATATCTATAATTTTTGATTGTTCCATGCCAATATTATTCAACTTCCATATACTTTTGGCAATTATATACTATTTTTGGGACTAACATATTGATCCAGTGCCCAGTGCCAGTTCCTGTTTGTTGCATGTTTTTTGTTTCGCAGAATATCCATATCAAACGGAGTCCAAACAGAATAAAAACTGACGGAGATTTTTTTGGAATATATATGATTTTTGGGAAGAAGAATCCACGCGAGACGATGCTCGAGGGGCCCACGAGGTAGGGGGGCACGCTCCAGGGTGTTAGGCGTGCCCCTGACCCTCGTGACCACCCCGTAAGGCGGTTGGTGCCCTTCTTTCGCCGCAAGAAAGCTAATTTCCGGATAGAGATCGTGTCAAAATTTCAGCCCAATCGGAGTTACGGATCTCCGGAAATATAAGAAACGGTGAAAGGGAAGAATCTGAGAACGCAGAAACAAAGAGACAGAGAGACAGATCCAATCTCGGAGGGGCTCTCGCCCCTCCCACGCCATGGAGGCCATGGACCAGAGGGGAAACCCTTCTCCCATCTAGGGAGGAGGTCAAGGAAGAAGAAGAAGGAGGGGGGCTCTCTCCCCCTCGCTTCCGGTGACACCGGAGTGCCACCGGGGGCCATCATCATCACCGTGATCTACACCAACACCTCCGCCATCTTCACCAACATCTCCATCACCTTCCCCCCCTCTATCTACAGCGGTCCACTCTCCCGCAACCCGCCGTACCCTCTACTTGAACATGGTGCTTTATGCTTCATATTATTATCCAATGATGTGTTGCCATCCTATGATGTCTGAGTAGATTTTTGTTGTCCTATCGGTGGTTGATGAATTGCTATGATTGATTTAATTTGCTTGTGGTTATGTTGCTGTCCTTTGGTGCCCATCATATGATTGCACACGTGGATCACACCCTAGGGTTAGTTGTATGTTGATAGGACTATGTATTGGAGGGCAAGAGTGACAGAAGCTTCAACCTAGCATAGAAAATGATGCATACGGGATTGAAGGGGGACCAATACATCTTAATGCTATGGTTGGGTTTTACCTTAATGAACGTTAGTAGTTGAGGATGCTTGCTAATAGTTCCAATCATAAGTGCATAGAATTCCAAGCCAGGGATGACATGCTAGCAGTGGCCTCTCCCACATAATACTTACTATCGGTCTAGTAAAGTAGTCAATTGCTTAGGGACAATTTCGCAACTCCTACCACCACTTTTTCACACTCGCTATATTTACTTTATTGTTTCTTTATCTAAACAGCCCCTACCTTTTATTTACTTGCTCTTTATTATCTTGCAAACCTATCCAACAACACCTACAAAGTACTTCTAGTTTCATACTTGTTCTAGGTAAAGCGAATGTCAAGCGTGCGCAGAGTTGTATCGGTGGTCGATAGAACTTGAGGGAATATTTATTCTACCTTTAGCTCCTCGTTGGGTTCGACACTCTTACTTATCGAAAACTGTTGCGATCCCCTATACTTGTGGGTTATCAAGACCTTTTTTTGGCGCCGTTGCCGGGGAGCAATAGCATGGGGTGAATATTCTCGTGTGTGCTTGTTTGCTTTATCACTAAGTAATTTTTATTTGCTGTTCTTAGTTGTTTTCTATCTTTAGTTATGGGTAGGAAACGCAAAATACCAAAAAAATTAGTTGTACCTACTGAACCAATGGTTGAAGAACCACTCAAAATCTATCACACTGCTGAAGCTTTTTACTTGGATCATCTTCGATCCCTTTGTGCTCGTGCCGAAACCCAAACTAGCTTAGTTGAGGGAAAATCTTTAGATGAGCATGCTTGTTATGTGCGACACCGTATATCTGAAAAAGGGAAATTATTATGGAGTCAAATTCAACGTTTGCAATGCTATGCTTGGAATTTATGTGAATTATATGATTTTACTTATTGTTCTGAAAACCCTAAGAAACACCTTCCCTACCAATGTGAGTTTATTGATAATGGAATCTTATCTTCTTATGCTAAAGGTGTTTATAGTTACTATGATGTTCAACAAATTGAAGAATTTGTTGCTTTTGAGGGTGCTTATGAAATTGCTTCTTTGATTGAAAAGTATGATGCTACTTTTCACAAATCTGAAAATTTTGCTATCCTTAAATATTGATATGATAATTATGCTTCTAATACCCACGTTAAACAATATATTGAGGAATACTCCGCTGTCCAAGAAGATACTAATATTTTGCAGGAGTCTATGGAAGAAGAAATTGATGAAACTGTGAGCTCATTGGATGAAAAAGATGATGAGGAGAACGAAGAACAAAAGGAGGAAGAGCGGATTGATCACCCGTGCCCACCTTCTAATGAGAGTAACTCTTCAACTCATACATTGTTTAATTCCCCTTCGTGCTTACCGAAGGATGAATGCTATGATGATTGTTATGATCCCATTGATTCTCTTGAAATATCCCTTTTTGATGATGCTTGCTATACTTGTGGCCAAGATGCCACTATGAATTATGCTTATGGAGATGAACTTGCTATAGTTCCTTATGTTAAAAATGAAATTGTTGCTATTGCACCCACACATGATAGTCCTATTATCTTTTTGAATTCTCCAAACTACGCTATATCGGAGAAGTTTGCCCTTATTAAGGATTATATTGATGGGTTGCCTTTTACTGTTGCACATGATGATTTTGATAGATATAATATGCATGTGCTTGCTGCTCCTACTTGCAATTATTATGAGATAGGAACTACATCTCCACCTCTCTATGCTTCCCACATGATAAAATTGCAAGAAACTGTTTATACTATGCATTGGCCTTTACTAGGTGTGCATAAATTGTTCTTTTATGACATGCCGATGCATAGGAAGAGAGTTAGACTTCGTCATTGCTTGATATATGTTGCTTTGTGCTCACTACTAAATTACAAATCATTGTTAATTAAAATTGGCTTTGATATACCTTGGGATCCGGGTGGATTCACTACTTGAGCACTATATGCCTAGCTTAATGGCTTTAAAGAAAGCGCTGCCAGGGAGACAACCCGGAAGTTTTAGAGAGTCATTTATTTCTGTTGAGTGCTTTCATATAGTTTAAAAACAACAAAAATAAAGAGGGGAACCCAAAGCTTTTTCAAAAAGAAAAGCGAAAGTGAGAGAGACAAGCATTGTTGAAGTGGGAGAGCTCCTTGAACTTTGTTCATGCTCACGACAACTTTGTGAATCTTGATTACAGAAACTTTTAAATAAAAATAATTATCCTCTTGTACAATTCCATTGTATTATAAAAATAATGTGCCAAGGTTTGCCTTTAGGATTTTTACATTTGCTTGATGGTTTGTACGGTGCAGGACAAAAACTTTGGCTGTAGTGTGCGATTTTACATTTTTAGCTGGAACATAAAATGGTTCTGATTCTTTTTGCACTGTCTTCCTATACAAATTGTTTATTTTTCCTAATTTTGGTAGAGTTTTTAAAGTATCAGAATTATGGTGAATGTTCAGATTATTATAGACTGTTCTGTTTTAGACAGATTCTGTTTTTGATGCATAGTTTGCTTATTTTGATGAAACTATCAATTTATATTAGTGGATTAAGCCATGAAAAAGTTATATTACAGTATACACAATGCAAAAACAAAATATGAATTGGTTTGCAACAGTACTTAGAGTAGTGATTTGCTTCATTATACTAACGGATCTTACCGAGTTTTCTGTTGAAGTTTGGTGTGGATGAAGTGTTCGATGATTGAGAAGGTTTCGATGTGAGAAGAAGGAAGAGAGGCAAGAGCTCAAGATTGGGGATGCCCGAGGCACCCCAAGTAAATATTCAAGGAGACTCAAGCGTCTAAGCTTGGGGATGCTGGGAAGGCATCCCCTCTTTCTTCAACAAGTATCGGTATGTTTTCGGATTCGTTTCGTTCATGCGATATGTGCAATCTTGGAGCGTCTTTTGCATTTAGTTTTCATTTTTTCTTTCATGCACCATGCTGGTATGAGATAGTCCTTGGTTGATTTATAGAATGCTCTTCGCACTTCACTTATATTTTTTGAGTATGGCTTTATAGAATGCTTCATGTGCTTCACTTATATCATTTGAAGTTTGGATTGCCTGTTTCTCTTTACTTAGACAACCGCCATTTGCAGAATGCTCTTTTGCTTCACTTATACTTGTTAGAGCGTGGTCATATCTTTTGTAGAAAGAATTAAACTCTCTTGCTTCACTTATATATATTTAGAGAGATGACAGGAATTGGTGATTCACATGGTTAGTCATAAAATCCTACATAAAACTTGTAGATCACTGAATATGATATGTTTGATTCCTTGCAATGGTTTTACGATATAAAGATGGTGATATTAGAGTCATGCTAGTGGGTAGTTGTGGATTGTAGAAATACTTGTGTTGAGGTTTGTGATTCCCGTAGCATGCACGTATGGTGAACCGTTATGTAACGAAGTCGGAGCATGATTTATTTGTTGATTGTCTTCCTTATGAGTGGCGGTCGGGGACGAGCGATGGTATTTTCCTACCAATCTATCCCCCGAGGAGCATGCGCGTAGTACTTTGTTTTGATGACTAATAGATTTTGCAATAAGTATGTGAGTTCTTTATGACTAATGTTGAGTCCATGGATTATACGCACTCTCACCCTTCCACCATTGCTAGCCTCTCTAGTACTGCGCAACTTTCGCCGGTACCATAAACCCACCATATACCTTCCTCAAAACAGCCACCATACCTACCTATCATGGCATTTCCATAGCCATTCCGAGATATATTGCCATGCAACTTTCATCATCATCATATACATGACTTGAGCATTCATTGCCATATTGCTTTGCATGATCGTAAGATAGCTAGCATGATGTTTTCATGGCTTGTCCGTTTTTTGATGTCATTGCTACGCTAGATCATTGCACATCCCGGTACACCGCCGGAGGCATTCATATAGAGTCATATCTTTGTTCTAGATATCGAGTTGTAAGTAAATAAAAGTGTGATGATCGTCATTATTAGAGCATTGCCCCAGTGAGGAAAGGATGATGGAGACTATGATTCCCCCACAAGTCGAGATGATACTCCGGACGAAAAAATAAAAAAGAGAAAGGCCAAAAAAAAGAGGGCCCCAAAAAAAGAAAACAAAAAAATGAGAGAAAAAGAGAGAAGGGGCAATGTTACTATCCTTTTACCACACTTGTGCTTCAAAGTAGCACCATGTTCTTCATATAGAGAGTCTCTTGAGTTATCACTTTCATATACTAGTGGGAATTTTCATTATAGTGGCTTGTATATTCCAATGATGGGCTTCCTCAAATGCCCTAGGTCTTCATGAGCAAGCAAGTTGGATGCACACTCACTTAGTTTCAGTTTGAGCTTTCATATACTTATAGCTCTAGTGCATCTGTTGCATGGCAATCCCTACTCACTCACATTGATATCTATTAATGGACATCTCCATAGCCCGTTGATACGCCTAGTTGATGTGAGACTATCTTTTCCTTTTTGTCTCCTCCACCATCATATTCTATTCCACCTATAGTGCTATGTCCATGGCTCACGCTCATGTATTGCGTGAAAGTTGAAAAGGTTTGAGAACATCAAAAGTATGAAACAGTTTCTTGGCTTGTCATCGGGGTTGTGCATGATTTGAATATTTTGTGTGGTGAAGATGGAGCATAGCCAGACTATATGATTTTGTAGGGATAACTTTCTTTGTACATGTTATTTTGAAAAGACATGATTGCTTTATTAGTATGCTTGAAGTATTATTGTCTTAATGTCAAATGATAGACTATTGCTTTGAATCACTCATATCTTAATATTCATGCCATGATTAGATACATGATCAAGATTATGCTAGGTAGCATTCCACATCAAAAATTATCTTTTTTATCATTTACCTACTCGAGGACGAGCAGGAATTAAGCTTGGGGATGCTGATACGTCTCCGTCGTATCTATAATTTTTGATTGTTCCATGCCAATATTATTCAACTTTCATATACTTTTGGCAACTTCTTATACTATTTTTGGGACTAACATATTGATCCAGTGCCCAGTGCCAGTTCCTGTTTGTTGCATGTTTTTTGTTTCGCAGAATATCCATATCAAACGGAGTCCAAACGGAATAAAAACTGACGGAGATTTTTTTGGAATATATATGATTTTTGGGAAGAAGAATCCACGCGAGACGATGCTCGAGGGGCCCACGAGGTAGGGGGCACGCCCCAGGGTGTCAGGCGTGCCCCTGACCCTCGTTGCCACCCCGTAAGGCGGTTGGTGCCTTTCTTTCGCCGCAAGAGAGCTAATTTCCGGATAGAGATCTTATCAAAATTTCAGCCCAATCGGAGTTACGGATCTCCGGGAATATAAGAAGTGGTGAAAGGGAAGAATCTGAGAACGCAGAAACAGAGAGAGACAGAGAGACATATCCAATCTCGGAGGGGCTCTCGCCCCTCCCACGCCATGGAGGCCATGGACCAGAGGGGAAACCCTTCTCCCATCTAGGGAGGAGGTCAAGGAATAAGAAGAAGGAGGGGGGCTCTCTCCCCCTCGCTTCCGGTGACACCGGAGTGCCACCGGGGGGCCATCATCATCACCGCGATCTACACCAACACCTCCGCCATCTTCACCAACATCTCCATCACCTTCCCCCCTCTATCTACAGCGGTCCACTCTCCCGCAACCCGCCCTACCCTCTACTTGAATATGGTGATTTATGCTTCATATTATTATCCAATGATGTGTTGCCATCCTATGATGTCTGAGTAGATTTTCGTTGTCCTATCGGTGGTTGATGAATTGCTATGATTGATTTAATTTGCTTGTGGTTATGTTGCTGTTCTTTGGTGCCCATCATATGATTGCGCGCGTGGATCACACCCTAGGGTTAGTTGTATGTTGATAGGACTATGTATTGGAGGGCAAGAGTGACAGAAGCTTCAACCTAGCATATAAATTGATGCATACGGGATTGAAGGGGGACCAATACATCTTAATACTATGGTTGGGTTTTACCTTAATGAACGTTAGTAGTTGCGGATGCTTGCTAATAGTTCCAATCATAAGTGCATAGAATTCCATGTCAGGGATGACATGCTAGCAGTGGCCTCTCCCACATAATACTTGCTATCGGTCTAGTAAAGTAGTCAATTGCTTAGGGACAATTTCGCAACTCCTACCACCACTTTTCCACACTCGCTATATTTAATTTATTGTTTCTTTATCTAAACAGCCCCTACCTTTTATTTACTTGCTCTTTATTATCTTGCAAACCTATCCAACAACACCTACAAAGTACTTCTAGTTTCATACTTGTTCTAGGTAAAGCGAACGTCAAGCGTGTGTAGAGTTGTATCGGTGGTCGATAGAACTTGAGGGAATATTTATTCTACCTTTAGCTCCTCGTTGGGTTCGATACTCTTACTTATCGAAAACTGTTGCGATCCCCTATACTTGTGGGTTATCACTTGTATCCGCCGTGCTCTGCAGACCGGGGCTGGAAACCCCCCGGTGATGATTCGGGCCTCTTCCTATGGGGAGGGCCTGGTAGTGTTTGGTTCGGCCTATGAGCGTGAAATCTCCATCCTCAACAGTCCTCTTTCCTGCCCCATAAACACCGTCAGCCTTGTGCACCACGAAGACACCGAGAATCGTTTCCTCTTCCGTCTTGGCACGGTCTCTGCCCTTCATATCGAGGATTTCCCTCTCGAGTACTGGTTTACTCCTACCATCATCAACTCCATTGTCCCTTTCGCATGTCCCATCCAGATTGACCCTGTTTGCCTTACCAGTGTGGACTACTCTGCTGTCCTTGTCTCCGTCAAGTCTCGTACCCTCACTGACGTCCCTCATACCATCCCGGTTCATGGCTTCTCCGGCCTCGGTGCAATTGCTTCCGTCCTCGTCATCCACTCCCAAGAGCTACTGCTCGACCCCGCTTTCGCGGGCCTCGACTCCAACGACGACAACAACGGTGGCGGTGGCGGGGATGTGGGCAACGGGGGAAGCAGCGACTTCCCCGGCGGCATGGACCCGGACCTGTCGGACCCTTCCCCTCCTCTAACCGACGAGGGACACGACGACAAGGTGGTGCAGCTGCCGGGCGGCCTCACCATGATGTCCAACCACAAGCCTCTGGTTTGTGCCGTGCCGCTCACGGCTCGCCCAAGGTCGGTGCAGGTCAAGCTCTTCAAGGGCTTCTACGACGTGCGTGTCCAGGGCGCGAATGGCGAACGCGGCTTCTACCGCATCCTAATGAGTCCGCGGGCTCTCCCCGGCTCATCATCGCCAACCTGGCAGCCTACTCCATCGGCTACCTCGACCGGGTGGCCATGGTCGGGGCTCCCCATGCCCCCTTCACCGATGCCGAGGTGGTCTGCCGCGACTTCCGGGGCCGCGCCTTCACCCCGGGCTGCGACAGGGAGGAGGCGGTCATGCAAGCCATTGCTCGCTACGACGCCGGCCTCCCTCCGATCCCAGGGCCGCAGCCCCTGCTGATCGCCAACGACGCGCACGACACCATCCCGCAGCAGCAGCTCCCCCTTTCCTCCCCTCCGATCGCCAACCTCCCTCCACGGGCTGCTTCTCCAACGATCTTCTACACGCACCGCAGCGCTCGCCTCTGGGATCCCGAATCGTATGACGATGCTGGAAAAGGCCACTCTTCGGAAGGAGATGAAGCTGGAAGGCAAGAAGAGGGCGGCCCCGCGCAAGGAGCTGCTGCTGCCAGCAGTGGAGCTCATGGAGCTTGCTGCTGAGGGCCCTCCGCCGCTCCCGTGCAAGGATGCTCTCCAACTTGCCATGGCTTGTGGCGTCCCCGAGATCGACCTCAACACGGTGCCCGTCGGTGACGATGTGTGAAGACCCTCCCGAGCAACCTCTACAACGGCGCCACCCCTTTCTTGCTGCTCTTCGCGACTGCAGCTCCACCCGCATTTTTAGCTGCAGCTTTCTTCTCAGGACGTGCCGTCTGCTTGTCTACTCTATCGGGATCCCAACTCCTAGCATTTTTCTTTCCGTGTTTCTCTCTTTTTTCCTTTACTTTCCTACTGCCATGTTCCAGTTAACAACTGTTCCATTGTTTTACTTTGGGCTTATCTTGCCCGGCCAATCTATATTGCTACTTTAGTTTCCAATGATTAGAGAAGTCTCTGTTATTTCTTGGAACGTTCATGGACTTGGTAGGCACAAGAAGTGCACCGATGTAAAAGCAACCCTCTCCTCTGTGCCTTGCTCCGTGATTTTCCTACAGGAGTCAAAACTCTAGGACATTTCCAACTTCAAAGCTATTTCTTTTCTTCCCCCGAATCTTCGCAACTTTCATTCCATCCCAGCTATCGGTTTGGCTGGGGGGATTGTTACCGCATGGGACGACAATTTCCTCTCCTGCTCCAAAGTGCTCGCGGACACTTTCGCCCTTACTTGTTGGTTTGAATCGCGCGCGGATGACCTTTCATTCGCTATTACTAACGTCTACGGGCCCTGTGACCACACATCTAAACCTCCCTTCTTGCAATCCCTCGTGGAGCTCAAGCCTCAGATCTCCTGCCCTTGGACTATCATTGGGGATTTCAACATCACCCTTAGGCCGTCGGACAAATCCACAACGCATTTCAATATGCTGGAGGCAAACCTGTTTGCCTCAACTATTAACACTCTCCGGCTTCAGGATCTACCTCTCCTCGACAGATGCTTTACTTGGTCAAACCAACAGGAGGTGCCCATTCTTGTCTGGCTTGATCGGGCTCTGGCAAGCGTGGACTGGGCCTCAAAATTTCTGGATACCTCTCTTTCTTCTCTGGCCAGGACAACCTCCGATCACGTCCCCATCCGGCTAACGACAACCACTTCCATCCCCAGATCTTCGGTTTTCCGCCTTGACCGCTCTCTCCTCAACGTCCCTTTATTCAAGGAACGGGTGGCCGCAAATTGGGGGAGCGTCGGCCCTCAGCATGCCCACCTTGGATCTGCTGGAACTCTTTCCCTCAAATTAAAGTGTACCAGGGATATGGCAAAAAAGTGGTTGTCCAATAGAAGATCGCGTAGGATCTTAGCCTTAAACTGCCATACCACTATCAACTTCCTGGACAAGCTGGAAGAGTCCAGGACGTTGTCGTCTCTCGAATCCGATCTTCGGCTTGCGGTCAAGCTTTCGCTGCACCGCCATAATGCTGCCATTGCAGCCTACTGGAGACAACGAGCAAAGGTTAAGGATTGCGTCTTCGGTGATGAAAACTCGGCATACCTTCATATTTGTGCCTCGATCAGACACCGTAAAAACCAAATCAAATCCCTTGAAAACAATGGCACTACCTTCACTGCGCATTGTGACAAGGAGGCTGTTCTTTTGAACTTCTTCAAGAACCTGATTGGCGTAAGCCATCCGGTCTCCTTTTCCTTTGATCTCGATAGGCTACTTCTCCCGAACTCAATTACTTCCGCTCAGGCTTCCAACCTCTCTGCTCCTTTTACCTTGGAGGAAATTAAGGCTGCTCTTTGGGCCATGAAGGACGATGCAAGCCCAGGGCTGGATGGTTTTGGCCCCGCTTTTTACAAGTGCAACTAGGATCTTACTAAATTGGATCTTCTCAATTTTCTTAATGACTTTCATGCTGGCTCAGCAGACCTTATGCGTTTGAACACAACCCACATCATGCTCCTTCCAAAGAAGTCCGACGCCGCTAAGCCAGAAAACTATCGCCCAGTGTCCCTTCAAAACTGCTCCGTCAAGCTTGCGTCTAAGTGTCTCACCTTTCGGGCCCAGCCTCTAATCGACCACCTCATCCATGATGAGCAAATGGATTTTATTCGGGGCCGTGGGATCGCCGAAAACTTTTTTCATGCTGCGGACATTGTCCAAACTTGTTTTAAACGACGCCTCCCCGCAATTGTCATCAAGCTAGATTTCCACAAGGCTTTCGACTCTGTGTCTTGGGTCGCCCTTGCCGCGATCTTACGCGCAAAAGGTTTTCCACCATCCTGGTGCCGTTGGGTCGACCACCTAAACTCTTTGTCCACCTCGGCCGTGTTACTGAACGGCAAGCCAGGCCCTTGGTTCCCGTGTCGGCAAGGCCTGTGGCAGGGTGACCCTTTCTCCCCCTATCTTTTCATTATTGTAGCTGATGTCCTCAAGCGCCTAATTCTCCAGGCCTCCGCAAATGGCCTTCTTTCCCATCCAATTGCGGACGATATCCCTTGCACCGTCTTGCAATATGCTGACGACACTCTTATTGTCCTTCCTCCAGATGCAGCGCAGCTGCGGACCCTCAAGCAAATCCTACTTCAGTTCTTCGAGGCCACCAGCCTTACCATCAATTTCCACAAAAGCACCTTCACACCTATTCACATCGACCAGGAGCTCTCTAACAACCTTGCGGCCATTCTTGGATGCCCGGTCGCTTCCTTTCCGCAATCTTACTTAGGATTGCCTCTCTCCACCCACAAACTCACTCTAGCGGATTTTTTCTTTATCATCGATAAGGTCGAACGACGTTTGGCCGGCTGGCGGGGACTTCTTTTGTCCTTGGCCGAGCGGGCAATTCTCGTCCGCTCCATTCTTCGGGCCCTGCCAATCTATGCTATGAGCGTTCTTCTTCTTCCCGCCGGCACTGTGCAAGAGATTGAGAAACGCTGTCGAGCCTTCTTCTGGACGGGCCAAGACACGGTCACCGGGGGTAACTGCAAAGTGGCTTGCGACATCGTGTGCGCTCCTTTCACTAATGGAGGCCTCGGCTTCCTATCTCTAACGCAAATGAATGTTTGCCTCCTCCTCAAACACATTTCCAAGCTACACAACGGTGCGGCTTCGCGACAACCTTCCTACCTTGTCTCCAAATATGGATGGTCTGGCACCCATGACGTGGGTACGGACGATAGTCATTCTACCCCTATCTGGCGGGATATCATGAAAGGCCTTGATTTCTTTCGTTCAAACACTCGGGTGCAACTTGGCAACGGCGCTACTACCTCATTCTGGCTTGAACTTTGGCTCCCTAACACCACCCAAACCCTAGCACAACTTTTCCCGGCTTTGTTCTCTCACTCCAATCGGGTCCACACTCCGGTGGCTCGTGCTCTGGGCTCGAACAACCTAACCTTGGACCTGACCCCCAGGCTGTCTCACACGGCTGAGTGCGAGCTTTTTGATCTACGCAATGTTCTGGCTTCGGTAAATGTGAATTTGGAGGTTGCTGACAAAAGAATTTCGAGGGAGGCAGGAAAGCCGTTAACCACTAAGCTGGCCTACCAAGCGGTTTGGAAGTCGCGGCCCAAGGACAACCTTGCGCCGGCCATTTGGAGAAACTACGCACCGAATAAATGCCGAATTTTTGTCTGGCTCGCCAACAAGGACCGCTTGTTCACGAATGTAGGCGCTTCAGACGGGGCATTGCCACCAACGTCGACTGCCCGTTCTACAACCAACATGAAACCATTTATCACCTTCTTTTTCAATGCTGACACCTAGCTCCACTCTGGGCAGAACTAAACAGCCTTTGCCATCATACACCGCATGGACTACTACATGCTTGGGAGGGTGATTTCAACAACAAGACACGATCGACAGTTATGATGGCTGTTCTCTGGAACATTTGGAAGAGACGAAACGCCAAGGTTTTCCGAAACATACAACTCTACCCCCACACTATTGCTAGTTCGGCAGCCGACGATCTTCGACTTTGGTACCATCATTGCGGGAAACCACAGAGGCAAATTATGCTCCGTGACTGGGGCTCCATGTTGTTCCATCTAGCCGGGAGAATAGTCCCATGGCATAATGTAATCTTTTCCTTTTCCTTTTTCCCTTCCCCAAAACCCCCTGTATTTCTGTTCCCTATGCTTGTAACACTTTGACGGTGGTTAATAAAGGTTCAGGCAGGCGTAAGCCCGCCATTGAAAAAAAACTCGTTACCCCATTCGAGCGAGAGGTGAATGCATGCCTTCAAACAAGGGAAAAGATCCCCATCAGCCGACTGATTACACGGCCGTATCCACCGCTCCCTTCGGTTGACACGTGGCCTACTAGAGCACCCACATTTTTCTTCCTTGTCTTATCTCTCTCTCTCTCATCTTATCTCTTTCCAACTTATTTCTCCCGTGCCTATCAATGGTGTATATCTCACTGGTGAGGAGGATAGTGATGAGGCAAAGTGGTCGGAGCTCTGGCACTCGTCCACAGCATTGCGATGGTGGGGACGGGTGGCGCCGCTCGCCACCACCACCGTTAGGTGGGAGCTTGTGGCGAACGACAATGGTTTTTTTTTTGCAACATTTCATCTGTTGCAAAGAAGATTTCTGCAACATATTCTTCTTAACACCGCATAAAGGAGAAGACAAAGAAAAAAAAATCTGCAACACCACCTTAGTTGCAAAAAAAGTGAAGACAGAAAAAAATTCTGCAACACGACCTATGTTGCAAAACAAATCCCGCAACACAACCTATGTTTCAAAAAAATGCAACATAACGACTGTTTGTAAATGTTTCCGCAACAAGCCCTCTGTTGCAAAGTAAAATAAGACGCTCGATCACTTGATTGTGTTAGATCTCACGGCTCGCGAGGCGGCGGATCTTTAAAAAAGATCCGCCGGCCAACGCGTAGCGACCCCCTTCAAACAAAGTGCCTCCTGGGAAGGTAAATTGTGCCATGGTGTGATGGTTACCCATCCCCACCGTGGCCGCGATAGGCGATTCCGAGTCCACCTTCAATGGTGTTTGTTGCACTTGAGCTTCCTCGTGTGCATCTCCACCATCTCCACATCTGGTTAGTGTCTCCTCCTTGTGCCGCCGTCCAATCCATTTCGCATTGCCTCACTACCACAATTCGTGGCGATGACTTCACTTTGCAACCCTTTGTTGTGACTACAACATGCATACCGTGGCCGGTGGGTGAGATGTCGGTAAGAGCAACTCTAGAAGATGTTTCAAAATCAGCCGTCCAAAATAGGTTTGGAGCATGCCAAGTTTAGGAGGCTGCGGAAGCAATGCGTAAACTTAGACTCGCCAAACTTCAGCCTATACAATTTTCGGCCTTATTTCTCTTTTGTATGTCCAGATATAAACTCTCTTCTTCAATTTTGCATCAAACATAATATTATCATGTTTCAACATCAAACAATTCAACAAGTTTTCAAAGAGGTTTGCTTTGATAGATAGTTCATGGATTTCAGTGCAAATCAACGGTCATGATCGAAACAAGTGACTTAAATAAAAAGGGTAATATGGTTTGTTTGGTGAGGCATGAAACAAGTTGTCACGACCTTCTTGAAGACAAGAGACACTTAGGATCAAACAGAAGAAGATTAAATGGGCCAAGCGAACTGACAGCAGGAAGAACCATGATCTTCAAACCTCTAGGCTGGATTCACAGCCCACGAAGAGCCTCATTGCGAAGAAAGCATGTAATTCAAGATCTCTGTTAAATAGTCCTTGCAAAGATAGTGCTGGCATGTGATGTAATCAATAATTGTTGACCTCTTCCTCACCTACCTATTCTTCCTCCACAGGACTGGAATTCAGATCTTGTATCTTGGCGTGATACCGAGGAATTCATCCACCTCCGAGAGTGAACTAGTGTTTGCTACTACCGTGAGTTGTACATTTGGTACCTAAGGCTTACCGATCGTCCTCTTTATGTCAATTTTTTCTCCACACGTTTTGTTCTTCCCAGGTGATGATTTGGCGACGGAGACCTCGTTCGGGTACATATAGGGCGGCGTCGAATGGTTGTCCCTATCCATGTGCCAGTGAAGGGGAACGACTGAGAAACCTCAAGTCGACATCATCAAGATGAAGACGCATGGTGTGTTGGTTGCGGCCTCATCAAGTCCATGAAAGATACGATCAGGGCTATGGGGCTATGGATGGCGCAAGTGGACATCTCCATCAAGGCATTGAAGGCGATGCTCGATGGTGTCGACGCGCAAGGTGGCGGTCCTTGAAATGGAGCACCGACTATTGGAGGCAAGGATCATGCCTCGGCCTAATGGGCATGACTGCTAATAGGAAATAGCCTTTATCCTTAGTGAGAAACCAAGGTATCAATCCATGGAGGCATCGGTATCCCGGAACAGTTTAATATTTTGCAACACAAATAAAACTTCACTGTGTCCCCAACAATTCAAACAAGGGTGTCAACCTTACTAGTATTGCTAGTTGCACAACGAAATTAAAAGTTAAATTAGTAGACAATATTTTTGTAATTTCGGAATAAAACAAAACTGAAAATAAAAATGAGTGTAAAAGTTGTTGGAAGGTGATTCTTATGCTAAAAACTAGACCAAGGTTCATAAGTTCACCAAGTGCACTTGTCTAATATATAAAAGTGCGGTGAGTAACACAACCATGTGAAAAGGTACATAATGAAATATTTCATGCTCATGTCAAACATATAAATTTGTTGATTCTACATACACAATACGTCCATAATACTATTAGATAAAGATACCCTCTACATCTTATAGCTAAATAACCCGTCCATAGATCAAGATCCATCTACAACATCTGGACTTTAAGTGTGCACACAAGTAATTGCTTTTTTATCAGAGGGGCCACACGGCCCCCATTTTCATTACGAAAATGGAGTCACAACATACAAACCAAGTCCCATACAAACTTATCTTTGATGCCTAACATATGCATCACGAAAAACTACTCCTACATCTTGAGGCACTTCAAACTGCCCCTACAGGATGCTACAACAAAAGAACGAGCCCAAAGCTCAGTCGCTACATATGATGCCTAATGATGTCTACTACACAACCTTCTTCTTGTAGACGTTGTTGGGCCTCCAAGTGCAGAGGTTTGTAGGACAGTAGCAAATTTCCCTTAAGTGGATGACCTAAGGTTTATCAATCTGTAGGAGGCGTAGGATGAAGATGGTCTCTCTCAAGCAACCCTGCAACCAAATAACAAAGAGTCTCTTGTGTCCCCAACACACCCAATACAATGGTAAATTGTATAGGTGCACTAGTTCGGCGAAGAGATGGTGATACAAGTGGTATATGGATAGTAGATAAAGGTATTTGTAATCTAAAATTATAAAAACAGCAAGGTAACAAGTGCTAAAAGTGAGCGTAAACGGTATTGCAATGATAGGAAACAAGGCCTAGGGTTCATACTTTCACTAGTGTAAGTCCTCTCAACAATACTAACATAATTGGATCATAAAAATATCCCTCAACATGCAACAAAGAGTCACTCCAAAGTCACTAATAGTGGAGAACGAACGAAGAGATTATGGTAGGGTACGAAACCACCTCAAAGTTATTCTTTCCAATCAATCAGTTGGGCTATTCCTATAAGTGTCACAAACAGCCCTAGAGTTCGTACTAGAATAACACCTTAAGATACAAATCAACCAAAACCCTAATGTCACCTAGATACTCCAATGTCACCAATGTCACCTCAAGTATCTGTGGGCATGATTATACGATATGCATCACACAATCTCAGATTCATCTATTCAACCAACACAAAGGACCTCAAAGAGTGCCCCAAAGTTCTACCGGAGAATCACGACGAAAACGTGTGCCAACCCCTATGCATAGGTTCATGGGAGGAACCCGCAAGTTGATCACCAAAACATACATCAAGTGAATCACGTGATATCCCATTGTCACCACAGATATCCACGGCAAGACATACATCAAGTGTTCTCAAATCTTTAAAGACTCAATCCGATAAGATAACTTCAAAGGGGAAACTCAATTCATTACAAGAGAGTAGAGGGGGGAAGAAACATCATAGGATCCAAATATAATAGCAAAGCTCGCGATACATCAAGATCGTATCATCTCAAGAACACGAGAGAGAGAGAGAGATCAAACACATAGCTACTGGTACATACCCTCAGCCCCGAGGGAGAACTACTCCCTCCTCGTCATGGAGAGCACCGGGATGATGAAGATGGCCACCGGAGAAGGATTGCCCCCTCCGGCAGGGTGCCGGAACCTGGGTCTAGATTGGTTTTCGGTGGCTACGGAGGCTTCTGGCGGCGGAACTCCCGATCTATTGTGTTCTGGAAGTTTTTAGGGTATATGGAGTTATATAGGCAGAAGAAGCACGTCAGGGGCCCCACGAGGCAGGGGGCAGCCCCAGGGGGGTGCACGCCCCCCCCTCGTGAGCTCCTCCTTCCTTTGACGTGGGGTCCAAGTCCATCGGGTGTGTTTCCTTCCAAAAATAACTTCTCCAGTTGATTTCGTTCCGTCATTCCGTTTGGACTCCGTTTGATATTCCTTTTCTTCGAAACCCTAAAATAGGCAAAAAAAAAGCAATTCTGGGCTGGGCCTTCGGTTAGTAGGTTAGTCCCAAAAATAATATAAAAGTGGAAAATAAAGCCCAATATAGTCCAAAACAGTAGATAATATAGCATGGAGCAATAAAAATTATAGATACGTTGGAGACGTATCAAAAGCATCCCCAAGCTTAATTCCTGCTCGTCCTCGAGTAGGTAAATGATAAAAAGATTATTTTTGATGTGGAATGCTAGTTGGCATAATTTCAATGTAATTTTCTTACTTATGATATGAATATTCAGATTCGAAAGATTCAAGACAAAAGTTCATATTGACATAAAAATAATAATACTTCAAGCATACTAACTAAGCAATTATGTCTTCTCAAAATAACATGGCCAAAGAAAGTTATCCCTACAAAATCATATAGTCTGGCTATGCTCCATCTTCACCACACAACATATTTAAATCATGCACAACCCCGATGACAAGCCAAGCAATTGTTTCATACTTTTGATGTTCTCAAACTTTTTCAATCTTCACGCAATACATGAGCGTGAGCCATGGACATAGCACTATAGGTGGAATAGAATGGTGGTTGTGGAGAAAAAAAGGAGAAGATAGTCTCACATCAACTAGGCGTATCAATGGGGTATGGAGATGCCCATCAATAGATATCAATGTGAGTGAGTAGGGATTGCCATGCAACAGATGCACTAGAGCTATAAGTATATGAAAGCTCAACAAAAGAAACTAGTGGGTGTGCATCCAACTTGCTTGCTCACGAAGACCTAGGGCATTTTGAGGAAGGCCATCATTGGAATATACAAGCCAAGTTCTATAATGAAAGATTCCCACTAGTATATGAAAGTGACAACATAGGAGACTCTCTATCATGAAGATCATGGTGCTACTTTGAAGCACAAGTGTGGTAAAAGGATTGTAGCATTGCCCCTTCTCTCTTTTTCTCTCATTTTTTTATTTTTTTATTTGGGCCTTCTCTTTTTTTATTTGTATTTGGGCTTCTTTGGCCTCTTTTATTTATTTATTTTCGTCCGGAGTCTCATCCCGACTTATGGGGGAATCATAGTCTCCATCATCCTTTCCTCACTGGGACAATGCTCTAATAATGATGATCATCACACTTCTATTTACTTACAACTCGATACTTAGAACAAGATATGACTCTATATGAATGCCTTCGGCGGTGTACCGGGATGTGCAATGATGCATGAGTGACATGTATGAAAGAATTATGAACGGTGGCTTTGCCACAAATACAATGTCAACTACATGATCATGCTAAGCAATATGACAATGATGAAGCGTGTCATAATAAATGGAACGGTGGAAAGTTGCATGGCAATATATCTCGGAATGGCTATGGAAATGCCATGATAGGTAGGTATGGTGGCTGTTTTGAGGAAGGTATATGGTGGGTTTATGGTACCGGCGAAAGTTGCGCGGTACTAGAGAGGCTAGCAATGGTGGAAGGGTGAGAGTGCGTATAATCCATGGACTCAACATTAGTCATAAAGAACTCACATACTTATTGCAAAAATCTACAAGTTATCAAAGCAAAGTATTACGCGCATGCTCCTAGGGGGATAGATTGGTAGGAAAAGACCATCGCTCGTCCCCGACCGCCACTCATAAGGAAGACAATCAATAAATACCTCATGCTCTGACTTCATCACATAACGGTTCACCATACGTGCATGCTACGGGAATCACAAACTTCAACACAAGTATCTCTCAAATTCACAACTAATCAACTAGCATGACTCTAATATCACCATCTCTATATCTCAAAACAATTATCAAGTATCAAACTTCTCATAGTATTCAACACACTCATAAGAGAATTTTATTATTCTTGAATACCTAGCATATTAGGATTTTAAGCAAATTACCATGCTATTTAAGACTCTCAAAATAATATAAGTGAAGCATGGGAGTTCATCTATTTCCTCAAAATAAAACTACCACCATGCTCTAAAAGATATAAGTGAAGCACTAGAGCAAATGACAAACTACTCCGAAAGATATAAGTGAAGATCAATGAGTAGTCGAATAATTATGCAACTATGTGAAGACTCTCTAACATTTAATAATTTCAGATCTTGGTACTCTATTTAAACATCAAGCATAGCAAAATAAAACGACATTCTAAGAATAGCAAACATCATGTGAAGAAGCAAAAACTTAAGATCAACCGATACTAACCGATAGTTGTTGAAGAAGAAAGGTGGGATGCCAACCGGGACATCCCCAAGCTTAGACGCTTGAGACTTCTTTAAATATTATCTTGGGGTGCCTTGGGCATCCCCAAGCTTTAGCTTTTGTGTCTCCTTAATTCCTCTCATATCACGGTCTCCCTAAATCTCAAAAGCTTCATCCACACAAAACTCAACAAGGACTCGTGGGATAAGTTAGTATAAACCATTGCCAACACCTTATTATACTCTACTGTAGCAAATCACTAAAATTATTATTCAACATTGAATACTAAATGCCTCTGCATATTTAATAGTCCTATCCTCAAATAGAATCATTAAAGAAGCAAACATATGCAAACATAACAGCAATCTGCCTAAACAGGATAGTCTGTAAAGAATGCTGCAACATCCATACTTCCCTAACTCCAAAAATTATGAAAGAAAATTCACACTGTAGTAAATTTATCAGAGCTTAATATTCAAAAGGTTTCAACATTTTATCACATTCTTACTTTTCTAGGGAATTATTGCAACAGCGGTAAACTTTCTGTTTTCGAACAGCAACATGTATACTTGTAACATAGGCATAGTAAAGGCTATCAATGCCACTTTTATTGAAATAAAAGATGCAAAAAATTGTTCTAAATAACATCAAGAAAATCCTAACAAAATAAATTGACGCTCCAAGCAAAACACATATCATGTGGTGAATAAAAATATAGCTCCAAGTAAAGTTACCGATGAACGAAGATGAAAGAGGGGATGCCTTCCGGGGCATCCCCAAGCTTAGGCTCTTGGCTATCCTTGAATATTACCTTGGGGTGACTTGGGAATCCCCAAGATTATTCTCTTGCCACTCCTTATTCCATAGTCCATCGAATCCTTACCCAAAACTTGAAAACTTCACAACACAAAACTTAACAGAAAACTCGTAAGCTCCGTTAGTATAAGAAAATAAATCACCACTTCAAGGTACTGTAATGAACTCATTCTTTATTTATATTGGTGTTAAACCTACTGTATTCCAACTTCTCTATGGTTTATAAACTATTTTACTAGCCATAGATTCATCAAAATAAGTAAACAACACATGAAAAGCAGAATCTGTCAAAAACAGAACAGTCTGTAGTAATCTGGATCAAACGTATACTTCTGGAACTCATAAAATTATAAAATAAATTGCTGGACCTGAGTAATTTATCTATTAATCATATGCAAAAATAATTAACTAAATATCACTCTCCAAATAAAAATGGCAGCAATTCTCGTGAGCGCTAAAGTTTCTGTTTTTTACAGCATGATCAACAAGACTTTCCCCAAGTCTTCCCAAAGGTTCTACTTGGCACAAACACTAATTAAAAGCATAAAACCACATCTAAACAGAGGCTAGATGAATTATTTATTACGAAACAGGAACAAAAAGCAAGGAACTAAAATAAAATTGGGTTGCCTCCCAACAAGCGCTATCGTTTAACGCCCCTAGCTAGGCATGATGATTTCAATGATGCTCACATAAAAGATAAGAATTGAAACATAAAGAGAGCATCATGAAGAATATGACTAGCACATTTAAGTCTAACATACTTCCTATGCATAGGGATTTTGTGAGCAAACAACTTGTGGGAACAAGAATCAACTTGCATAGGAAGGCAAAACAAGCATAACTTCAAAACTTTAAGCACATAGAGGGGAAACTTGATATTATTGCAATTCCTACAAGCATAAATTCCTCCCTCATAATAATTTTCAGTAGCATCATGAATGAATTCAAAAATATAACAAGCACCTAAAGAATTCTTTTCATGATCTACAAGCATAGAAAATTTATTACTCTCCACATAAGAAAAATTCTTCTCATGAATAATAGTGGGAGCAAACTCAACAAAATAATTATCATGTGAGGCATAATCCAATTGAAAACTAAAATCATGATGACAAGTTTCATGGATATAATTATTCCTTAAAGCATACAAGTCGTCACAATAATCATCATAGATAGCAACTTTGTTCTCATAATCAATTGGAACCTCTTCCGGAATAGTGGATTCATCACAACATAAAGTCATGACCTCTCCAAATCCACTTTCATCAATATAATCATCATAAATAGGAGGCATGATTTCATCATAATACATTTTCTCATCAAAACTTTGGGGACAAAAAATATCATCTTCATCAAACATAGCTTCCCCAAGCTTGTGGCTTTGCATATCATTAGCATCATGGATATTCAAGGAATTCATACTAACAACATTGCAATCATGCTCATCATTCAAATATTTGGTGCCAAACATTTTATAGATTTGTTCTTCTAGCACTTGAGCACAATTATCCTTTCCATCATACTCACGAAAGATATTAAAAAGGTGAAGCGTATGATACAAACTCAATTCCATTTTTTATAGTTTTCTTTTATAAACTAAACTAGTGATAAAACAAGAAACTAAAAGACACGATTGCAAGATCTAAAGATATACCTTCAAGCGCTAACCTCCCCGGCAACGGCGCCAGAAAAGAGCTTGATGTCTACTACACAACCTTCTTCTTGTAGACGTTGTTGGGCCTCCAAGTGCAGAGGTTTGTAGGACAGTAGCAAATTTCCCTCAAGTGGATGACCTAAGGTTTATCAATCCGTAGGAGGCGTAGGATAAAGATGGTCTCTCTCAAGCAACCCTGCAACCAAATAACAAAGAGTCTCTTGTGTCCTCAACACACCCAATACAATGGTAAATTGTATAGGTGCACTAGTTCGGCGAAGAGATGGTGATACAAGTGGTATATGGATAGTAGATAAAGGTATTTGTAATCTAAAATTATAAAAACAGCAAGGTAACAAGTGATAAAAGTGAGCGTAAACGGTATTGCAATGATAGGAAACAAGGCCTAGGGTTCATACTTTCACTAGTGTAAGTCCTCTCAACAATACTAACATAATTGGATCATAAAAATATCCCTCAACATGCAACAAAGAGTCACTCCAAAGTCACTAATAG